>NC_133649.1:33307212-33607212 GCF_009905375.1 Apium graveolens | reverse complement strand
CACTTTATGGAAAAAGAAAATGTTGCTGTTTATAAGAATGACCAATCATCTTTACATTGATATCCTCAAGAATGGGCTCTTCACTCCTGTGGTTAGAGTTGAGGAAACCACAGATGCAGATATGGTTATTCCAGCTCATTATGCTCCCAAGGATCTCTCTGAGTATACTAAACCTGAAAGTGAGAAAGTTTCCCTAGACAGTGCTTTGCAACTGATACTAATTGAGTCACTTGACAATGTAATGTATAATAACATTGTCAACTGTGACACTGCTAAACAGATCTGGGAAAAGATTGAGATACTATGTGAAGGAACTGAGGAGGTTAGGTCAAATCAATGAAGGATATTGATTTCTCAGTATGAGGGTTTTATGGATAAACCAAAGGAGGGTATTACTAATGTGTTTGAAAGGTTTAATAAGCTGATAAATGACGTGCAGCTTCATGATAAATTTTATGATGTCGAAGAAGTGAATTTAAAGTTCTTGCTTACTCTCCCTAATCATTTGGAACAAAAGATCTCTGCAATCAGAGAAGGAAGGGATTTGAGTAGAATAACACTAGAAGTGCTCTATGGGATTCTGAAAACTTATGAACTTGAAATGATTCAAAAGAAATCATTAAGGGATGGTCAAGGATATGTACTGGACGGCTCAAGTGCACTAATTGTGAATGATGGCCAGACCTCTAATGATGAGCAAAGATCCCAAACTCCAGAAGTTTCTACAAGTGAGAAAAGAGTCAATGACACTAAAGAGCAAGTCATACTGGAATTGGATGAAGAAGATGAATTCTACACTCTTAATGAGCTTGATGAGCTAGACAAATCAATGGCTTACTTGGCTAGAAAATTCTCTAACATTAGAGTGAAGAAACCAAGATTCTTCAAGAGCAAAGGACAATTCTTCAACAAAGACATCAGCTGGAAAGGAAAAGGGAAGTACACTCCTGATAGCAAAACTGGCTACAAAACTGGATCTGTAGATAGATCAAACATAAGGTGCTTTAACTGTGTTGAGTTGGGCCATTTTGCTACAGAATGTAGGAAACCCAAGAAGGTAAAGAAATACAAAGCTTATCTTGAATTGGAAGCAAAGTATGATGCTCTTCTAAAGAAGCAATAAGGGAAAGCTTATATTGCTGAGGGCAAGAGCTGGGATGATTCAAATAATGATGTGGATGAAGAAGTTGGAAACTATGCACTCATGGCCTTGGAGCAAGGAGACTCTTCATCATTTAAATCACTGGTACCAACTCTTACCACAATTGATTTAAATGTGAGTCAATATAAGGAAACTGTTGAAAAGATGAGCACATAAATGTTCCACATTCATACAAGCATGGTTGCTGCAAATGAGGAAGTTAGCAGATTGAAAAAGATCAATGAAAAACTTGAGGGTGAAAAACAAGAGACTGAATTGTTGCTGGTTGAGCTTGATGCTGCTAGGCAAGAAAATGCATACTTAAAGAACAAATTAAAGTGTGCAAGTGAAATTGAAGCAGTATTGAGAGAAAGGCTGGAGAAGAATGAAGTGAAGCTGAAATCCTTCAAAAATGCTTCTGATTTGATTGGTCAATATCATGAAAAGAACAAGCCATGTGCAAACATTACCATTGGTCTTGATTATGAGGGTTTGAACAACAAAAAGAAGTCTGTCAGTGACAAAGGAAAATCAACTGAAACTGAGGATGTTCCAATTATTTTGAAGAAAGTTGAATCACCTTTGTTCAAGGCATGTGAAGTGAACTCCAGTAAAGAAGAGTTGATCATCAAACAGGAGATAGCTGATGAGGACAAGGAAAAGAAAAATGATGAGACAACTCAGTCTTCCATCTCTGTTGAAACACCAAAAGCTAATCAAGAAACTAAGGAGCCTGTGAAGGAGACTAAAGCTGAACAGGTCAAAAAGAAAAAGAAGAATAGAAATGGAAAGATTGGGATAAATAAAAGCAATAATTTTGCTTATGTTGCAGATGCTCCTAGAAAGAGGTGTGAGAATTGTGGATCAATGAATCACCTAACTCATCTTTGTAAAAATATTGTTAGCAATCCACCTGAAGGAGTCTGCAAGTATAATGAAGCTAAGGCTAATGATCCCTATTCATTTTGTGATAAGTTTGACTGCATTCCCTGCAACATGAAAGTAATGAAGAGTTGCCTCAAATTGAGAATTGATCTCATAGAATTAAAAATTGGTTCTATATCTGAAAGGGAAAATGCTCAACAGTCTATGAATTCCATTTATCTCAAAATTATCATTCTACTTCAGTAAAATCAGTTAACAAGAAGAAAGTGCCCAACACAGCTTGGGTAGCTAAACACAATTAATCCTCATTGTGTGCAGGACAAAGGAAAGAAGGTCATATGGATCATTGATAATGGATGTTCCAGGTATATGACAGGTGATAAGGCCCTGCTATCATAATTTGAGGAGATGGCTGGCCCCTTGGTGACCTTTGGAGACAACAACAAAGGATTCACAATGGGATATGGCAATATTATTTCTGGAAATGTTGTCATTGAAGATGTAGCACTAGTTGCTGGATTAGAAGTAAATCTCCTAAGTGATAGTCAATTTGCAGACAGAGGTTTTCAAGTTGTTTTCAACAAAGAAGATTGTGCTTTTATTAGCAAAAAGACTGGTGAAATTGCTCTTAAAGGAGTAAGAAAGGGAAGCTTGTTTGTTGCAGACTTAGACTCAACCAATAAGGATGGAGTGTGTTGTTTCTACACCAAGTTATCAGAAGAGAAAAGCAAATTATGGCATAAGAAGCTATCTCACTTGAATTTCAAAGAAATCAACACCTTAGTCAAGAAGGAGCTTGTGAGAGACATGCCCAGTCAGGAATTTGCTCAACTGGAAGTTTGTGAATCTTGTCAGAAAGGAAAGATGAAAAGATCAAGTCACAAGTCAAAATCTGTGAATTCTATAAGTGCACCTCTGCAACTTATTCACATGAACTTGTTTGGGCCAGTAAATGTCTTGTCAATTTCAAGGAACAAATATGCCCTTGTCATGGTTGATGATTTTTCAAGATACACTTGAGTTGAGTTCATGTATTCTAAAGATGAAACTCCAAACATTATAATTGAGCACATCAAGAAAATTGAAAAGCAAGCTGAAGGAGAAGTTAGTGTGAAAAGTTTGAGAAGTGATAATGGAACAGAATTCAGAAACTCAACATTAAGTGAATTCTGCAAAAGCAAAGGCATTGTTCAAGAATTTTCAGCAGCTAGAACACCTCAACAGAATGGAGTAGTTGAGAGGAAAAATAGAACATTGGTTGTAGCTGCTAGAACTTTGCTACAAGATGCTCAGTTGTCAAATAGTTTTTGGGAAGAGACTGTTAATACTGCATGCTACACTCAAAACAGATATCTCATAAACAAAGCTCATGGCAAATCACCTTACTCAATCATGTCTAACCAGAAGCCTACAGTGAAGCATCTACATGTGTTTGGAAGCAAGTGTTATATTCTAAAAGACAACTCTGAATATGTGGGAAAATTTGATTAAAGTTTTTGAAGCAATTTTTCTGGGATATTCATTGGAAAGAACAGCCTACAAAGTTTATGTGATTGATCAAAAGAAAATTATGGAAAGCACATATGTGACTTTTGATGATGACAAGTGTCCAGGCTTGGAAGGCCTTGATGTAAATGATGCTAAAGCCCTTGCATTTGAAAATCTAACCATTGATAGTGATTCTGATGAGGAAGATGAAGTTGTGGCACAACAAGTGACAAATGAAGAAACCTCTGAACATAATCATGGAAATGAAAGCTCTCTTCAGACACCTAAATTTGATGGCACAAACTCAGGGGGAGAAGGAGAGAATGAAAATGATAGTCATGGTAATACTGAAGAAAATGATGAAGGCACTAGTCAACAGACACACATTAGAAAGTGGGATAGGAGTCATACAGTAGAAGCTATTATTGGTGATCCCTCAGCTGGTGTGAGAACTAGAAGTGCAACTGCTAATGAATGCCTACATGCATGTTTTCTATCTCAAGTAGAGCCCAAGAAAACTGAAGAAGCCCTATTGGATCCTGATTGGATATGTGCTATACAAGAGGAGCTGAATCAGTTTGAGAGAAACAAAGTTTGGAAATTAGTTCCTGCACCAAAGAATAGAAGCATAATTGGAACTAAGTGGGTGTACAGGAACAAAAGGGATGAAAATGGAATTGTTACTAGAAACAAAGCAAGGATGGTTGCTAAAGGTTACACACAAGAAGAGGGAATTGACTATGATGAGACTTTTGCTCCTGTTGCAAGACTAGAAGCAATAAGAATTTTTCTGGCATTTGCTGCACACTGAAATTTCAAGGTGTATCAAATGGACGTCAAGAGTGCTTTTCTTAATGGTGAACTTGAAGAAGAAGTTTATGTGCAACAGCCACCTGGCTTTGAAGATCCAGAATTCCCTAACTTTGTTTACAAATTATTCAAGGCTCTATATGGACTGAAACAGGCACCTAAAGCCTGGTATGACACACTGTCAGAATTTCTACTCAAACATGGTTTTACCAGAGGTACTATTGATAAGACTCTCTTCTACAAGAAGCCTGGTAAAGATATTATCCTAGTTCAAATCTATGTGGATGATATCAGCTTTGGATCTACAAATGAAAAGCTTTGTCAAAGATTCTCTAGGCTAATGCAGAGTGAGTATGAAATGAACATGATGGGAGAATTAAGTTATTTCCTTGGTCTTCAAGTTAGTCAAAGAAGTGATGGTATTTTCATCAGCCAAACCAAATATGTGAATGACTTATTGAAGAAATTTGGTATGGTGGATAGCTCACCAGCATCTACACCAATGTCTACTGCAACCAAGTTGGATGAAGACAAGAAAGATTTCAAGCCAATCCAAAGGAATCACATTTGATGGCTGTAAAAAGGATTTTCAGATACTTAAAGGGAGCTCCAAACTTGGGATTATGGTATCCGAAGGGAACTGGTTTTGAAGCTGTTGGATACACAGATGCAGATTTTGCTGGATGCAGGGTTGATAGGAAAAGTACTAGTGGAAGCTGTCAATTTCTTGGTCAAAGACTTGTATCCTGGTATAGTAAGAAATAACAATCTGTGTCAACTTCCACAGCTAAGGCTGAATATATAGCTGCTGGAAGTTGTTGTGCTCAGGTGCTTTGGATTAGAAATCAGCTAATGGACTATGGTCTAGTGTTACACAAAATTCCTATTATGTGTGACAATACTAGTGCCATATCTATAGTAGCGAATCCAATTAATCATTCTAGAACAAAGCACATTGATGTTAGGTAACATTTTATCAGGGAACATGTTGCAAATGGTACCATTGAGCTCATTTTTGTTCCAACAGAGAAATAATTAGCTGACATTTTTACTAAACCTTTGGATGAAGCAACCTTCACTAGACTTGTAAGTGAAATTGGGATGCTCAATTCTTCATCCTAAGGCAAGAACTCAGCTAATGTATTGCAGCAAATTAATTTCTAATAAATCAACCTAGTTTGATTTAATTGGAAATTAACTGAAATATGAATTATAAATATTTCAGAATCTCTGTATATTTAGTTTTCTTAAAAATTCAAAAATTAATTTAGAATATTTCAAAATTCTAAGTAAACTGCTTAGTTGTTAATTTACACCTTAAATGTGTAAATTTAACACAAGGCATAATAACAGTACTCAAAGGTATAGAGAACTGAGTTCTCGATAAGTCAAAATGACTTATCAACAAGTCATTTTAGAGTTCTCGAGTGAGTCCTCGATAAGTCTATTTACAGACTTCTCGAATGACTTCTCGATAAGCTCTATTATGACTTATCAATAAGACTATGTAGAGTTCTCTAATAGTGTTAATTCATAGAGTTCTCGACAAGGATATTTTGAGACTTATCAATAACTCGGAACTAAAATAATTTAATTCAATGAATTATTTTAGACAAATACTTTTGGAAAATTTATTCTGATTTCGATTTGATTCAATTCAAATAAATTAGAATTATTTCAGTCCTTTTTGGACAAACTGGGCATTTATCAGAGTTCTCGATAAATCATTTCTTAGTTCTCGAAAAGAATTAATAAAATGACTTATCGAATGTATCTTTTTCAAATTCAAAATTACTTCTCGATAAGTTTAATATCAAGCGTTTATTTGACTTCTCGATAAGTATTTTACTTTTTCTATAAATACCCAGACTTCTCGATACATACACTGTACTTACACTTTCTCGAGATCTCTAGTGACCTAGCTTTCAGACAAAAGGCGATTTCTCTCTCGTTTTTGCTCATTTCCCAAAATTTTTTCTTACCCACTACTTCTAAACACTACAATGGCACAAAACATTGTTAGAGCTATCATTCCAGAGAAGGGAACTAACTTTATTGCTTTTCTTGATGCTAACCAAGCCCCTGATAGTTTCAAGGGGTTTGTGAAGTTTCTTTCTGAATCCTATATTGCAGGTGCTTTAACTGCAAGTCCTGTGCTGTATTTGGACGTTCTTCATGAATTTTGGACATCAGCTATAACTAGGACAATTGTTCTAGAGAATGTCACTTCTATGGTGGTCACGTGCACAATTGGAGGCCAGGAAATTGAATTTTCAGCTGCTGATGTAAATACAGCCCTGAGATTGCCAACTGAGAATTATGGAGAGATGCCAACTGCAGATGAGCTGAGTGAATTCATGGACTTCATCAACTACAGTGGCTCAATCAACTTGGCAAGCCTGAACAGAACAAACCTTAGGAAGGAATGGTCCTTTGTGTTTGATTCTGTAGTGAGGGCTTTCACTTGCAGAAAAACTGGCTTTGACAACATCTCAAGTGTGGTACAGAAGCTGGTGTTCTCAATAGCTCACAACAGGCATCTGAATGTTGGGGCTCTAATTCTGGAGGAGCTGGCTACCAGGCTTACTATGCCTTTGAAGAATAGAGGTAAAGAAATCTTTTTGCCAAGGTTTATTATGTCTACTTTAGCTCATAAAGTAAATGGCATACATTTGTTAGCTAGTATTGATAGTAGTAGAATTGGCAATTGCAAGCAAGTGTCCAAAATCATATTTGGCTCACTTACTTCAAAGAATAAGGTGAGTGTTAGTCTCAGAATCACTCCATTTATGTTGGAGAGATTCAGGACTTATCCTTACCCTATGCCAGACATGAGGGCTCCTAAATTTTCTAATTCAGCTATGGTTCCTGAGCCTGTGGAAGCACAAACACAGGCACACCAACAGGGACCTTCCAATGCTGCAGCCCTTTCTTCTAAACCACTAGATGTTAACAAACCAACCACTTTAGTCTCTCAAAAGACTGAAGTGAGTAAAAAGAAGAGAAAGGAACCAACCCTTGTTGTTGTAAATGAGAGTGAAACATTTCAAACTGAACCAGAGTCACCCTTGGTCAAGAAACCAAAGAAGAGTAAGTTACCTGAGTTGACCACTCAAGACACCTCTGTGTCCTCCCAAAAGGGCACAGTTGAACAAATGGGGAGTAAACAGTTACTAGATGCATCCTCTCAACAGGGTGTATCTATTGAAAAGAGCATTCACCCCAATGCATCATGTACTGAGTCAACACAACCTGCACCTAGAGTGTATGGTAGAAGAAATAAGGATGGCACACACAGTGAGGGCACATCACTTGAAGCTCCCTCATCCATTCAGGGGGAGCTGCCAACACTCACAACTGAGCAAACTTCTCTAATCTCTCAAATTTCTTCATCATCTAGAGCACTTGAAACTAATTCTCAAGTGCACCAACACTCAAGTGACATGGTTCATGAAACTGTGTTCACCACCCAGAACCAACATTTAGATGGTGAGAGGCTATTAGCCGGGGTAGATCTTGATGACACCATCACAAACATGGGGGTTTCATCAGTTTTTACTGAAGACCCCATGGTCACTCTTGCACCTTCATGTGCACGATCATCTTCACAGATGAATAGGTTTGAGGGTATTACTCTTGAGGGAGAGCTATCTAAATCCTCTCTAATTCAATTGGAGGTTCCTCTAGAAGGAACAACTCCCCTCAAAACCCTAGCTGAAATTGTCTTGACAAGTGAAGCTAGGAGTATAATTTCCAATGGCCCTGTTGTGGGAGAGGCAAATTCATCATATTTATGTGACAGTGCTCTGCAAGGTGCACAAAGGTTTAAGGCTGGTGTACATGACGGTAACCCGGTCAAATCCTCTCCAATTCCAATGGAGGTTCTCTCTACATGTGGTGAACAAAAAACTGTCAAAACCACAGATTTATTTGTGAGTCAAACTGTGACTTTAGTCACATGTGGTAATCTGGACATTTCTCAGCAACCATCCACATCTCAATCCAGCCAACCACATGTCATGGCTCAATGGCTACAAGATATGGAAGCTCAGCCTTCTACAGTTGATGACATGTTGGTAGATCAAATATCAGGCTTGGCCAATCTCTCTCAGTAATTGCTCACTTCAGATATGGGGAACCAGGACTATCAAGCTATACTGTTATGCTTAAATGAAGAGGTTGAACAATAGAAGGAGAAGATAGTAGATGAAGCTAAAGAAGATGGAAATGTAGATGCCTGGTTGTCTGATGACCATATGGCAGAAATGGATGAAGTTTTGGCTAGATTCAGGAGGGAGTACATAACTATCATGGGAAGCAATGCTAAATCTCTCACTCCTCCTGAAGTGTATGATGCCATCATAGATGTGCACAAAGCTCAACTCAAGGCTTTCCATCTCTTTGGAAAGGCCCTTGAAGTGAAATTGACTGGACATGAAGATAAAATCAGGAAGCTGATCAAGGAAAAGATGGATGACATTGTACCTTCTCAAAAGGACATCAAGAATCAATTCTAGTCTTTCACTGAGCAAATGTCAAGGATGGATCTGGCCTCCATTGAGAAGGAAGAGTTCTTTCAAGGCCCTGTTTGATCAAGTTCAAGCTCATATCACAAATTCAAATGATACCAGGGTCAAGCTCAATCAAATGTATACTGCAAGGTATGAGACTTCATTTCTTCTCATGGAGGGTGTCAGAAAAGCTGTTGATGAACACTCTGGGTCCTTCTTAGCCAAAACCCCTACTCCTCAAATACAAGAACTTCAAGATCAAATTTCTTCACTTCAAGCTTCCAACTCAGATCTATTTTCATAAGTCAGAGCTCTAACCACATTGGTTGAGAGTCAACAACATGATATCCAGGCCCTAGTGGAGTCACATAAGCATTTACAAATGCAGAATACAGTTGCTTTGGGAGCCATTATGGGAAAACTCAACATACCACTGCCAGCATTGCCTGAAGCTGTAGGACCTGAGATTCCTACTCCCCTACTCATGCCTGTCACCAAGACTAAGGGGAGATAGATGCAAGGTTAGCATAATCAACACTCAAAAGTCAAGAACAAGGTCTAGAACAAGAGAGGCTCCTTATGGCTGCTCAAGGTCCAGGAATGACACAAGAGTTTGACAATTTGCTCACTGGATTAAGGAACTCTCTCAACAACAACTTCTTCACTTACAGAAAGACCTTGGAAAAGACTATCAATTACATTAGGGTGCTGCAGATTCCAGTCAAGGACCAGTTTTTGGAGAAAATGATAGTGATCAATCTTAATGATTCTGGTGTAGACAGATGTATGCAAGTCAACTTCAATTATCTAATTTCCAGAAGAGCATCTGAGGTGGATATTTTGATTAACAAGGTCAAGATAATCAACAATGAAGAGAAAATGCTACTAGCAGAGTTGAAGAAGTCTCAAGAAGCTGCATTCCCAGAAGCTTATCTACACCCAAGCAAAGGTGTGCACTATATCTGCTCTACAACCAAGCAACTGAAACATTTCCAAGTACCCAAAAACGGTGTCATGGCCAACAGAAGACTGATAATGGTGCTTGAGTCTGAGCTGAAAAGTAAACAAATTGAAGACTGGTGAAGATGAAGCTATGATCAAGATTCTGAGGAGATACATTGATAACCCTGAAGCCAATTTGCCTAAAACTCAAATCAACACAGATGACTTGGGTGATGATGAGCAGAAAAAAGAGAGTCAAAATCCTTCTGGATCAAACTCAAGTCAATCTAGCAAGGCAATTGGTGGAAAAGGTGATAGTGAGAAAGATAAGGAGAAGAAAAGTGGATCTGAGACTCAAAGGAGGGGTGGAAGGAGACAAAGACAAAATAATGATTCCTCACAACCCCTCCAAACCCTAAATATCCAAATACCGATTGCTAAACCTTCACATTCAATCTCATCAAAAACTGCTCAACCTCAAACCTCTAAGCCTAAATATTTCTACAAGCTCACTGCAAACTCTCTCCTCAAAACTCAAATCACTCACAGCCATACTTCTCTGAAAAGACTCAAAACTGTACCTTCATTCAAGCCACCCCATAAAACACATTTCAAAACAGTTGGAATAGGTCCAAAAGAGGCTAAGGTCAAGAGAAGAATCAGAAGACAAAGAAGACAACTGACAACTGAATTTCTCAATGATCATGGATTTGGTAAAAAGGCCATCTGGAACAGATATGATCAAGATGATTTCCAACCTCTAAATGTTGTGGATTCAGATGAAGACTACTTCCAACAGCTAGCTGAAAGAATTATCAAAGTTTGGGTTGTTAACATCAAATAAGTTAGAATCTACTACAGTGATGGGTCCTTTGAAAAGCTTGGAAATAGACTAATGGATTCTCTCTCAATTGTTGAACTGAAAAGGGTGATAAGCTTGATGAATGGTAAAGATTCAGCCACTAAGGCATGGAGAACAGTATTGGAAGTGTTTGTGGTTAACAGAGAGGAGGTGAGAGATAAGCATAGAGATTTGCTAGCTAAAAGGAGGAGAAAGTATGAGCATGACATTGATGAGTATATCAGAAAATCAGAAGAGTTGAAGGCAGCAGGAAAGAGTAGAATATCAAAGGATGGAAAATTTATAAATGTAAAAGCTGGTTCTTTGTCAAGATTCTGGATAGGGATGTTAGCTAGTTATCCTAAGCCAGATTTGCTGAAACTAATGGAGGCTCTAACTGACACCCTCATCCTAGAAGAATTGGAAATACTTGTGCAGATTAAGAACATAATTGAGAAAGGATCAGACAACTCAGTCTTTACTTAATTATTGTAAACTGTCAAATGTTCAATGTATAAGTGTTGTATAAACTTTTGTATTGTTTTATTTTCATTCTTTAACTTGGGGTTAGTCTTGTTAACAGGCATGAATTTGTGATAAGCAATCTTCTCACAAATTGGGGGAGATTGTTGAGAAAGACATGCCTGTATCATAACAAGACTAAGTCATACTGAAAACCCTAAGATTAGTTATACTGTAACCTTAATCTGTAATTTATACTTGTAACACGTAATGTATGTAAAATGTAAATATAGGAGACTGGAGCATTTTTCTCTAAACAGTGTCAAGCCTAAGAATTCTATCTGGAAGAAGATCAAGAAGGTCATGCCTCAGAAGAATTATGAAGAAGCTTGGAGTTGAATAATTCTGTTTGGTGAAAAACATTCTAAGTCAAGATCTCTACAAGTTACAGAATTAGTGTTATAGAGAAGTCATTCGAGAACTCAGAAAGACCTATCGAGAACTCAGGAATAGTCATTCGAGAACTCAGAAAGACCTATCGAGAACTCAGGAATAGTCATTCGAGAACTCAGAAAGACCTATCGAGAACTCAGGAATAGTCATTCGAGAACTCAGGAATTGCCTATCGAGAACTCAGGAATTGTCTATCGAGAACTCAGGAAATGCTATTGGAGATATCGATAAGTCAGATACCCATTCGAGAACTCAGAGATATCGACAAGTATACATTCATTAGAGAACTCTGAGTTATCGATAAACCAAAGTCCATTAGAGAACTCTGAGTTATCGATAAACCAAAATTCGCTAGAGAACTCAGAGTTGTCGATAAGTCAAGTCAACAATGAAGTTTCAGAGATATCGATAAGCCAACATGCCTATCGAGATGTCAAGTTCTCTATAGCTTAATTAGAGATCTCGAAGTGAAGAAATTTCTCTAAGTACAGAATTGCAGAACAGTTCAATATCCAAGGTTGCAAATTAATAAACAATTCACACAGCTGAATTGTCAAGTCTACAAAAAGCAGCTTGATAGATGTGCAAGATCAATGATAAAGATTAACTGACAGAGGAGATTAAAGTAAACACGGGATGCTAAAGATATGCTAAGCCAGAAATGGAAGATTTGCTTTCCTATAAATAGAAATGACAAGTGACAGTTTAGAAAAGCTAATAGCATGTTTATTACACACTGTGTAAACCAACAGTTAACTGAGTTATAAAGTTAACACTGGTCCTTAGTCAGATGAAACAATCAAGATAGAAAATCTAGTATTCTCTCTCAAGAAAGAAGCTAAGTTCTAAAACAAGAACTTAGAGATTTTTTAGCAAAACACTGCTTGATTTTTAATATAAAATTAAATGAGTTTTGAAGATCTTTGTTTTACATATTTGCATAGTTATTTATGTTTAACATCTATTCTACTAAATCATTGACAACAACCAACTGCTAAAGCCAAATTCGATCAAAAATCAAACATTTAAGCCAAAACATATTCACCCCCCCTCTATGTTGTATTCATACCTAATAGATGATTGTAATATTGATTAGCATACATCTTGTGAACCCTGATTCTTATTCTGATATGGTTATCAATCATATAATTGATCCTCAGAGTTGAAAAGATTCTCACTTTCTATTTGTAAGATCCTTGAGATCCTGTTGATGATTTGTGATGAATGTCGGCTTTCACCTTATCTTGAACCTTGACTCTTGAAAGCCCAACTATCTCTTCATAAACCTTCCCTAGCCCAAAGATAGAAATCTGCCACCTAGAGAATTTAAGTAGAATGCCCCAAAAGTAATTATGAAAAGATATTGTTTATTGCATCCTAGAACAGTCATTTAGTTACTTGCTGAGTTTTATACTCATATATTATGCTTTGTTCTAACCATGGCATTTAAGCAAGATGATGGCCAGACTTAAGCGCACTGCTCGTAAGAGCGTACCTGGTGGCCCCTACCGTGTTGTAGACTTCCAGATGCCAGAGCAGGTAGTACAGGTTGTGTGTGACCAAGCACTTAGTCGGAAAGTTTGTAAAGATATGATGGATTATCTGTCAGTTCCAAGTCGAAATCGATTATGTAAATTTGGTATTATTTTGGGCTGTAATATATTATCTGGTTGGTAGTTGTAATCTTGTCTAAAACTTAATCTTATTTGATCCTGTTATTAGTTAATCAGGGTTTATGCTTATTTATTCATAGTTTAAAGGTGTGTGGGTCCTCATTTCCTAACCCCGAGATTGAGGGCGTCACAAGTTGGTATCAGAGCTACATGATATAGTCCTTGAGACAAGTTAGGATAAAAGAGTATTTTGGGTTATATCTATATCGCAAGATTGTTCGACTCATATAGAGTTGAGTTAAACTATTAGGTATAGTCTAAGAAAAGTGAATAGGTTAAAGTGGCAACTAGAGTTAGGGTTCGAGAAAGTTGGAAGTCTTATTTATCCCTAACGTTGTTTTTTGGTTGTTGTTTTATGTTTTCTCTCAGGACCCCAGTAGTGGTAGTGATTCTGATTCAGAGATTAGTTTGACTGGTACCCCAGTGGACCCCATTTCACCCTCTTTAGAGGAGCCTGTGCATGTTAGTTCAAATCTGGAGGAGGATCCATCTGAGAGTAGTGAGATCCCTATGCAGATATCACCCTTGAGGCCAGAGTCAGAGACCCCATCCCCTGAGCCAGAGTCTGAGATGCCTAAGATTGTGCCTGTTAGTGTTGGCAGCAAGTTAGCCCAGGATCGAGATTTTGTTCACTCCCGCATTCCTGAGTTGGGAGCTTTGGTGGATAGGCTAGTTCAAGACTCTAGGCAGAGGACTTCAGTTGTTGAGGAGGAGTGGAGAGGTAGGATTCAGTTGGTGAAGCAGGTTGCCCGGAGGAGATTGGATAAGGGACCATCCACTAGTGATGCTGATTCTGAGGCCCGGAGGCTGCATAAGATCATTCGCTGGATGTTGGTTGTGTTGAGAGAGATTCTGGATGATTAGATGATAGTGATGACCAGGTGGGACATTTGGTGGAGCCCGTAGTTGTTGTTGTTTCTTTTTAGTGCCAGTAGGCTTTGGGATACTTGGTCAGATGCCGGGATCCCTTTTTCATTTGTTATCTTGTATTTCAGAACTTTGTAGTAGTTGTTAGAAGTTAGGCCTAGATAGGGGGATGTTTTCTAGTTTTTCCTCTGTTTAACCCTGCTTTTGTACCTTATTTCAGAATTTGTCATTGTTAGATATATTTGTGATGTTATGTCTATTCTGATTTGTTTAGTTTCAGAACTTAATATCAGGACTTATCAGGACTTATTGGAAATCAGGATTTACTGAAGGAATGAAGATATCTGAACTTAAGGTATCAGAACTTGTGATATCAGAACTTAAGGAAGATATGCTTCAGGAGTAAAGTGCGCCTGATTTATAGGAGATGATCTGGACTAAAACAAAGGAAGATATGCTTAGGAGTTGGAAGACTAGAAGACTTGTAAAAAGATAATATTTGATTGATATATTTTAGGAAGAGATATATTTCATATCAATTAGAAGATATCTTGTAACTGTGTACTATATAAACACAGCTTAGGGTTTACACTATATGTGTGTTATCATTCACGAGAAAGATTATTCATTATAACCCTAGAAGCTCTTAGTGATATTGTTCATCACTGAGAGAGTAGTTTAACCTACTTTGTAATAGAGCTTATTATATTGAATAAACTTGATTACTGTTACATACTTGTGTTTTAAATAGATTTGATTATATAAACACTATATTCAACCCCCCTCTATAGTGTTGTGTGACCTAACAAGTGGTATCAGAGCTTCTCTGTTGATATACAAACAGTGAGATCCAGTTTACAATCATTTCTGACGAAACACAAACTCCACCTAAGCCCACCAAAACTTAAGATACTCAAAACAATCAAACCCACAGTCGATATGAAAGTATTAGGGTTCCCATACTGAGAGCATCTGAGTACCCAATATGGAAGGTAAAGATGGCTATGTTCCTGGAAGCGACAGATCTAGAATACCTTGATATAATTAATGATGGACCATATAAGCCTACCAAGCTTTCTGTTGCAGTTGCTGATCAACCAGTAAAGACCATACCAAAGGAGAAAGGTGATTACACACCTGAAGACTACTCATCTATTGCCAAGGATGCAAGGGTAAGACATTTACTTCATAGTGCAATTGACAATGTGTAACGACCGAGAAATTACGCTTGTATTATATAATAATAATGATAGATTATGTGTATTATTATGTGATTAAATGTGTTGAGTCATTAAACCCTAACTGCTATGTGTTACGTGTTGTCTGTTTTGATCCAAACGTGTTTTGGATATTTATTGAGTGTTTTATCGTAAGTTATATATTTTATATCAAAACCCGTACAGCTCAAAACTATGTTTTAAAAGACCGTATTTCAAACAAAATCATTGGCCCTATTTTGTCAAAAAATGCCCTATATCATATCGCTATTCTGAACCCCTAGACGTTTTACAAATTTACCTTTTTCGCGAAAATCGACTTTTCCGGACCCCTTCGTGTACCAAAAACCCCACAAAAATTACATTTTTATTTTTATATGATCATGAAATTATCATACATCATTTTTCTTTGCATTTTTGTAATATTCACAATTTTTGAGAATTTTTAGCATTTATTTTGTATTTTTTAAATATTTAAAAATTCAATATTAATACCCAAAAAATATAAAAAAATTGGGGCCAAATATTTTTAGTAGGAGTGTAATTAGCCCCTTAATTTTATTTAGGGGTATTATTTTCATAAATATAAATACCAGATTTGTTATTAATTTTTCAGTTAATTAATATTAAAAATCAGAAAATAATAAAAAGAAAAGGGGATTAGGGTTTGTGGTGAAGAACAGGGCAGCATGATCAAAGCTAATTTTGATAGTGATTCTGGCATCCAAATCAGTCGTGTGAGTACTCGTTTTGAAGCTTATGATCTGTAGTTTCTGATTATGCAAACGTTTTTGTTGTCTGATTTTTTGATTTTTGATTCGTATTTTCGGTTTTAATTTTTGAATTCAGGTTTTGATTTCTAGTTATTGTTTGATGTTATGGTTGTTAGAGACGTTCAGATCATCGTTTTTCCTGTCGATTGGTACCGGGTTTGCTGAGTTTCGTGTTGAGTTCGTGGTCGACGGAAAACACCGTCAACGGCGGCTGTGTTTGGGTTTCTGGGTTGGTGGTCGACGAGGACGAAAGAGAAAGGTGGGGGGACGTCGTCTGTGTTGCTGTGCCTCAGAAACGCAGAAGAATCGAACTGGAATCACTCGATTTGACCGTGTTTTGGTTCGCCGGATTCTCGCCGGGAAATGTTGTCGGCGTCGGGTTCTGGGTTGCAGGGTTGTGTTCTTCGCGACCCGGGTTCGACCCGGTTTGCAACCTGGAAACGACCCGGGTTTGATCCTAAAAATCCAAACCCTGAATTCTATTTTGTGTTTCTGAATTTTTATATATTTAGTTTATTTTCTAAAAATTAGAAATTAGTTTTAATAATTCTAATAATTAATTAAAAATTAGTTTTAAATTCTGAAAAATAGTATTTTTAATTTCTAAATTATTTTATTAAATTATAAATTCGAATTTAATTATGTAATTAATTATTAAATTATTTATCTAATTATGTATTAGTTATCTAATTAATTAATAATTAGGTAATTAATTAATAATTAGGTAATTAATTAATAAATAAGGATTAAAAATGATTAAATAATACGGTTAATAATCCGATAATTAGTTAATATTATGAGTAACTCGTATTCATACGAGTAGTGATTCGATAATTAGAATTATTATTCGAGCGATAGTTATTCGAAGAATGTCGTAATAATTATTTGTATCGTATAATTAAATATCGATAATTAATTAATGAACCGTATAAGTTACAATAATAATAATATAATGTTTCGATAATTATGTGAGGATTGCGAGTAGCTCATATTTATGCGAGTAGTTAATCGTTGAGTAGATTATAATTCGAGTAATTAGTAGTTATTCGATAAATAGCATATCAGTTAATTGTATCGATTGATTATTTATAAATAATCGAACTGATCGAGTAAGTGTTATTAATTTGTGAATAATTGTAATAAATAGTAATTAATCCTAATAATTAGGGATTAATTGTTTTAAAATACAATAATTATTAGATAATTATTTAAAAAATGTAATTAAGGATTATTTAATTATAATTAATTATTTATAATTAATTATTAATTAATTAAATCTTGTTTAATTCATAATAATTAAACCGTTAGTCCGATTTGAGCGAAACGAAGATCCCTAGACTCAGAAAAATGAAACGAATCCAATAAAAATAGTTGTAAGTTATAATTTCTTCCGGAAGAGAGTGGTTTGGTGATAATTAATAGTTCATAGGCTCTATTAGGGGTAGAATCGAGTCGAATAAATCCCGAAATAATTGTAATAAAATCAGACAGGGTTAATTATTATAAATATGAGTCTAGAATCGATTCTAAAAAATAATTATAAGTCTAAAAATTAATTATGTGCTTTATGTGCTATGTGCTTTACGTGATTATGTGAACCTTACGTGCTATATAATTATATGTGTATATATGCGAGTCAGATAGAAGCGCATGGGTAGACTGATAAGGTTACGTGGTATCTATTCAAGATACACATATATAGTAAGTTATCTAAACGACTATCTTTCTATGATTGGTTCACTGTTAGCAAGGCAGAGCAAGCTAGGGACAGAAGGCGGTGAGTTGAACCAGGTTAAGTATGCGCAAGGCAAGTTTTTCCCCTATTCTAAATTCAGAATAGTGAATTATAAATCTTTTCTCATATCAGTTACCTTTGATAATTATTGTTCATATACACTGTTACCCAATTATTAATGCTTGTTTCTATTTCATTTTGATTCTTGATTTCTCCCAATTTATTGAATCCTCTATTCATATTCCAATACTTTTACCCTTGTTACATATACTCTGGTATATCCTGGTGTTGGGATATATCAAAAGCATTCCGATTGTTTCAGATGCTATACCTTGGACTTGATGGTTACTATACGGGCTGGGTTTTACCCAGACCGTTATTTAATAGGCCATAGTTGCCTGAGTACTCTTTATGTTGGTTGGTTCTATGCAGTTGGGTATAGATCCGCACTGTATCCTGACTGATCAGCGTTTTATAGTGCATATGTTGGTTCTTGTTTCCAGTCTTGTTCATTTGGCACTCGCTAGTGTTGGCAAATTATTATCCTATACAGATTCAGATGGTTGTTCAAACCAGCAGCTCATTGGTTCACTTATTTCTCTCTTTTTTTACTATATATATATTATTGTAGGCTTGTTGAGCAATTTTGGTTCATCCCTTTTTATTGTTATTCCTATTGTTTTACAGTTAAGGTAGAGAATGAAACCCATCATGACCCGCGTAGTCAAGAAGCGAGTCAAGCAGCGGGACCCTCTTATACCAAGAGTGTTCCTTCCTATTCCCGAAGAGAGCTTTGAATTACCAGATCAGGTGTAACAGGATAAGTAGTAATGTTGGGTTGAATAAAAGTTTTGTGTAGTTTGAATAAAAGTGGTGTGGTGAGGATGTAGATAGAATAAAGTTTTATAACAAAGAGAGTTCTTAAGACAGATTGGTTTATTTGGGTTTGCAATAAAGTGTAGTATGTGGTTCTTGTTTTCAACTCAACCCTTAAAAGATCCTGAGTAGTAATAGTTCGGGGTAATTATTATTTTTATATTCCGCTTGTGCAGGTTTAGTTTGTAGTTGTTGTTAATAATGCCCCAAATCTATACCCCGGATTTGGAGGGTGTTATAGTTGGCATCAGAGCTTAGGATTGACCCTTGAAAACAAGAACGTTAGGATTAAGATAAGATAGGAAAATTAGATAGGATAGAAGTAAGAGTGTTAGGATTGTCTATTTATGTGATTAGAAGTTATGATTTTAGGAATGTGGTTTGATTTGTTTTTGTGTTATTATTATTATTGGTATTAGATGGCTTCTTCGTCAGAGCGAACTGAGTTAGACCCAGTAGCAGCACCAGTACTAGCCCCAGTATCAGTGCAGATGTTTCCTCCATTGCCACCACCTCCACCATTGCCACCTGGACTAGCACCAGAGATACCACCTCCTCCAGAGGTACCAGACTTTGTTGATTATTTTCCTTATTTTGAGCCAGAGATGTCTGACTTTCCACCTTTGGAGCTTCCGATGTTTGATGTTCCTGATATGATTGATCTTCCACAGTGGGATGACCTAGAGCCGCAAATTCCAGTACCGCAGCCTAAGATTCCAGATATTCCACAGATGGAGCCAGAGGCAGAGCCACCAGTGTATATACCTATGGAGCAGCCTGTCTTATTCCCTGCCCCATCAGCTATTTATGCCCCTGTTCATGGAGTATATCAGTTTCCACAGCCAGAGTTCATGGATGAGATAGTGGTAGATGGGCCGTTACCTTCTCGAGGTTCTAGCACGAATCTTCGTGAGCATCATACAGTGACTTATCAGCATTTTCAGGCGGAGAGAGAGGAGAGGATTCGATGGCAGAACCAGTGTAGAGAGATCCTTGGATTGTTTGAGACGCAGGCAGATGGTCCCGTCCGATCATTACGATCAGATTACATATTGAGGGAGAGGTTACGTCAGATTCACCGAGTTAGTTCTCAGCAGCTTACGGATTTGAGACAGCAGGATATTAGTGCAGAGACAGCATATCGTAGAGCGTTGGGATTTACCGAGGCAGTGCTAGAGGCATTGCAGGAGGAGTTGAGTCATGTGCCACCAGGATTCTGAGACTAGCAGATAGAGGAGTGTTGTATCATGTACATTTTTGTAGATAGAGGCAGCATAGTATTGTATGACTAGTTTGTATGAGTGTAGCTACTAACTTTGACTGATAGTAGTAGCAGTACGACTAATATATCATAGGCTTTTGTATCAAGCACTGACATCTGCAGCTGGTGTCCTACCCATATATATATATATGAGATGGTCTTTGGCACGTTTTCTTTATTTTATTTCCAGTCATTTAAGCATTTACATTTATTTTCATTATTTTACCGTTGCATATTTACAAATGTTGTTTTATTTACGATCATATTGTACCCTTTATGTTTTCAAAAAGATTTTAAAGTATTTTAAAAAGGGGGATTTATTTACACATCATACTATTTTATTTATTTGAATATTTACTAAATTGTTTTCTTTCCCCTATCAACTGTTTTAACACTATTTTAATATTATAAAGACTATTTCCATTCCATAACACCTGTTTAATATACTGTTATTAAAGAGAACCCATTGTTTTATTACCAGAAAGATGGCACCTAAAAGAAAAGCACAACCCGACTCATCAAATGGAAATACCGAGGGCCAAAATAATAATAACCAGATGGATCAGATGTTTAATCTCATGCAACAGCAGATGTTGATGATGCAACAACAAATGCAGCAGCAACAACAGCAGTTCCAGCAACAGATGTTACAGCAAGCCGCTCATCCAGGACATCAAGTACCACCAGCAGCACCTACGGTCACTTTCAAACAATTTCAGTCGGTAAAGCCTCTGAAATTTACGGGTTCCACAGATCCTACAAAGGCGAGAGCTTGGATGAAAGAGATAGAAAATACTTTTTCGTTGGTAAAAGTTGAGGAAGAACAGAAGACGGATTTTGCAAGCTACTTTCTAAAAGGCGAAGCTAACTACTGGTGGGAATCAAAGAAAGCTTTGGAAGAAGAAGGTGTGGTGACCTGGGATAGATTCACTGATCTTTTCTTGGAGAAATATTTTCCTCGCTTTATGAAGAACCAAATGGAGATCAATTTCCTGGAGCTGAAGCAAGATAACTTATCAGTTGCGGATTACGAGACCAAGTTCACTGAATTGGCCAGATTTGTTCCTGAGCAAGTGGATACTGATGAAAAGCGGGCCAAGAGATTCCAGCAGGGACTGAAACCATGGATTCGTAGCAGAGTAGCTGTGTTTAAACTGATGACTTATACGGCTGTTGTTCAGAAGGCCATGATTATTGAAGGTGAAAGTGAAGCAGCTCAGAAAGAGAAAGGACCAGGAAATTCTCAGAACCGTTTCAACAAAAGGCCGGGATTTCAAGCCCGGGGAAAAGCAAACTTCAGGAGACCGGAACAAAACAACTAGAGGATGGGTAATCGACTTCCTGCCCCAACTCAGCAAAGACTTATTCGACCGCCTATACCTGATTGCAGAACGTGTGGTAAAAAGCATATGGGAATTTGCAACAAGCCAAATGTCACGTGTTTCAAGTACAAACAAAGGGGACACTACTATGGAGAATGTCTGATGGGAAGAGCAGAAGTCACTTGTTTCCAGTGTGGAAGAAAAGGACATATTACCAAAGACTGCGGAGGAGTTGCAATGGCCGCTAGTATTCCAAGGGTTTTAGCATTACCTCCACCTCCATTACCACCACAAAATCAGCCCAGGGCAAGGACTTTCAACATGTCAATGAAGGAAGCAGTACAGAGTCCGAATGTGGTTGCATATACACTTCCTGTAAATTCCGTAAATACTCTAGTATTGATTGATTCAGGAGCTACTAGATCTTTTATTTCTGAAGATTTTATCTCTAAGATAGATTGTGAGACTCAGTGGTTAGATGAAGTGTTAGTCATAAAATTAGCAAATGATGATCATGTTACGGTAGATCGAGTATGCCCAAGTTGTGATATTGAGATAGGGAGATGTCATTTTTCAGTTGATTTGATACCTTTCAGGCTAGGAGAGTTTGATCTTATTTTAGGAATGGATTGGCTAGCTAGTAATAATGCTCAGATCGATTGTGCAAATAAGAAAGTAAAATTGTAACCTGAAGAAAATAAAATGGTAACATTTAAAGGTGAGAAGCAAAAGCAGAAATTCCTAACAATGATGCAGACGAGAAGATTGCTACGCCAAGGATGTCAAGCTTACTTAGCCTATATATTGGATACCGACAAGGGTAATCCGAAGATTGAAGATATTCCTGTAGTTTGTGAGTTTCTTGATGATTTTCCAGATGAACTTCCAGGACTTCCACCGGATCGAGAAATCGAGTTCACTATTGATTTGACGCCAGGGACTGAACCAATTTCAAAAGCTCCATATCGAATGGCACCTGTTAAAATGAAGGAATTAGCAAAACAGTTGCAAGAACTTCTCGACAAAGGAATCATAAGGCCAAGTGTATCCCCATGGGGCGCACCAGTATTGTTCGTGAAAAAGAAGGACGGTAGTATGTGACTGTGTATTGATTATCATGAGCTAAACAAGTTAACTATCAAGAATAAATATCCTTTACCTCGCATCGATGACTTATTTGATCAACTAAAAGGAGCAGCATGGTTTTCAAAAATCGATTTACGATCAGGCTATCATCAGTTAAAGATCAAGGCAGAAGATATTTCAAAGACAGCGTTCAGAACGAGATACGGACACTATGAATTTCTTGTGATGGCTTTTGGATTGACGAATACACCTGCAGCATTTATGGACTTGATGAATCGAGTATTCAAGAAGTATCCGGATAAGTTTATCATTGTATTTATTGATGACATCTTGATTTATTCAAAGACGGAAGAAGAACATGCAACGCACTTAAGAACGACACTGGAGATATTACGAAAGGAGCAGCTTTATGCGAAATTTTCAAAATGTGAATTTTGGTTGAAGGAAGTGCAGTTTCTAGGACACATCATCAGTATTGAAGGAATTCAAGTGGACCCAGCGAAGATTGAAGCTATTTTAAATTGGAAAAGACCAAAGACGCCAACTGAAGTCAGAAGATTCATTAAAGATTTTGCAAAGATAGCCACACCATTGACGAAGTTGACGCGAAAGAATGAAAAGTTCGAATGGAACGAGAAATGTGAAGCAAGTTTCCAAGAATTGAAGAATCAACTCGTAACGGCACATGTGCTTATGTTACCTGATGATCAAGGAGACTTTGTCATATACAGTGATGCTTCGTATCGAGGACTTGGATGCTTTTTGATGCAACATGGAAATGTGATCGCATATGCTTCCAGACAGCTAAAGCCGCATGCACAAAAATATCCGGCGCACAATCTTGAATTAGCAGCAATTGTGTTCGCACTGAAGCTTTGGAGATATTATCTATACGGTGAAAGATGTGAGATTTACACGGACTATAAAAGCTTAAAGTATATTTTTACCCAGAAGGAACTTAACATGCGACAACGACGTTGGCTAGAGTTAATTAAGGATTACGACGTTTCAATCAATTATCATCCAGGCAAGGCCAATGTAGTAGCAAATGCGTTAAGTCGAAAGGAACGATTGAACCTGTTAACGTCTTCAGAGGACTTAATCAAGGAATTCGATAAATTGGAAATTGAAGTTTGTGTACCAGAAAATTCTACCGAAATGATTTACGCTATGACTTTTCAGCCAGAACTATTGGAGAAAATAAGAAGGTGTCAGGAAAAAGTAATGGACCAGGATATCGACAATTTAACAGGAGAAGAGATTACCAGTCAGAAGGATGTTTAAGGAATTTTTTGCGTTGCTTCAAGGATCTGGATACCTAACGTACCAGAACTGAAAGCGGAAATTTTGCAAGATGCTCATAGTTCAAGATATTCAATTCATCCCGGAAGCACAAAGATGTACAGAGACCTGAAGGAAAATTTTTGGTGGCCGAATATGAAGAAAGAAATAGCAGAATGGGTCAGCAAGTGTTATACGTGTCAAAGAGTGAAAGCTGAACATCAACTCCCGAGCAGACTACTACAGCCACTAGACATTCCCGAATGGAAATGGGAGCACTTAGCTATGGATTTCGTAGTGGGACTTCCAAGGACGAAAGCAAATCACGATGCAATTTGGGTTATCGTTGATCGATTGACGAAATCAACACATTTTCTTCCGATTAATGAAAGATTTTCACTAGACAAGTTAGTGCACTTATATCTCAAGGAAATTGTAATGCGTCATGGAGTACCAGTATCGAATCGAGATCCTCGTTTCAATTCGAGATTTTGGAGCCAATTCCATGAATGTCTAGGAACGAAGTTGAACATGAGTACAGCCTATCATCAACAAACGGACGGGCAAAGCGAAAGGACAATTCAAACAATTGAAGATATGCTACGTGTATGCGCAATAGATTTTGAAGGCAATTGGGACGAGCACTTACCGCTAGTGGAATTTTCTTACAATAACAGTTATCAAGCAAGTATTGGGATGCCACCTTATAAAGCTCTATATGGAAGAAAATGCAGATCACCAACCTGTTGGGATGAAGTGGGAGAACGTAAAATTCTAGGTCCAGAACTGATTCAGCAGACCAAGGAAAAAGTAGAACTAATTCGCAAGCGACTTGAAGCGGCGCAGAATCGACAGCGTAAATATGCAGATCTATCTAGAAAGGATATGGACTACCAGGAAGGAGAGCATGTATTGCTAAAGGTATCACCATGGAAGGGATTAACTAGATTTGGCAATAAAGGCAAATTGAAACCTCGCTACGTCGGACCATTTGAAATTTTGAAGAAAATTGGGAAGGTTGCGTACGAGTTAGCTTTACCACCCTATATGCAGCACATTCACAATGTATTTCATGTATCTATGCTTAAGAAGCACAATCCTGATACAAGACATGTAATAGAATATGAACCAGTAGAACTTCAGGCAGATTTGTCGTATGTAGAACAACCAATAAGAATTCTAGATCGGCAAGAGAGGGTATTAAGAAATAAGTCTGTGTCATTAGTGAGAGTCTTGTGGAGAAATCTAGTGGTTGAAGAATCAACCTGGGAGCTCGAGAGTGAAATGTTAGAAAAGTATCCTCAGTTGTTTGCATAGTATGATTCTGAGGACAGAATCCTTATAGGGGGGGGGGGAGAATGTAACGACCGAGAAATTACGCTTGTATTATATCATAATAATGATAGATTATGTGTATTATTATGTGATTAAATGTGTTGAGTCATTAAACCCTAACTGTTATGTGTTACGTGTTGTCTGTTTTGATCCAAACGTGTTTTGGATATTTATTGAGTGTTTTATCGTAAGTTATATATTTTATATCATAACCCGTACAGCTCAAAACTATGTTTTAAAAGCCCGTATTTCAAACAAAATCATTGGCCCTATTTTGTCAAAAATGTCCTATATCATATCGTTATTCTGAACCCCTAGACGTTTTACAAATTTACCTTTTTCGCGAAAAACGACTTTTCCGGACCCCTTCGGGTACCAAAAATCCCATAAAAATTACATTTTTATTTTTATATTATCATGAAATTATCATACATCATTTTTCTTTGCATTTTTGTAATATTCACAATTTTTGGGAATTTTTAGCATTTATTTTGTATTTTTTAAATATTTAAAAATTCAATATTAATACCCAAAAATTATAAAAAAATTGGGGCCAAATATTTTTATTAGGAGTGTAATTAGCCCCTTAATTTTATTTAGGGGTATTATTTTCATAAATATAAATACAAGATTTGTTATTAATTTTTCAGTTAATTAATATTAAAAATCAGAAAATAATAAAAAGAAAAGGGGATTAGGGTTTGTGGTGAAGAACAGGGCAACAGGATCAAAGCTAATTTTGATAGTGATTCTGGCATCCAAATCAGTCGTGTGAGTACTCGTTTTGAAGCTTATGATCTGTAGTTTCTGATTATACAAACGTTTTTGTTGTCTGATTTCTTGATTTTTGATTCGTATTTTCGGTTTTAATTCTTGAATTCGGGTTTTGATTTCTAGTTATTGTTTGATGTTATGGTTGTTAGAGACGTTTAGATCGTCATTTTTCCTGTCGATTGGTACCGAGTTTGCTGAGTTTCGTGTTGAGTTCGTGGTCGTCGGAAAACGCCGTCAACGGCGGCTGTGTTTGGGTTTCTGGGTTGGTGGTCGACGAGGACGAAGGAGAAAGGTGGGGGGACGTCGTCCGTGTTGCTGTGCCTCAGAAACGCAGAAGAATCGAACTGGAATCACTCGATTTGACCGTGTTTTGGTTCGCCGGATTCTCGCCGGGAAACGTTGTCGGCGTCGGGTTCTGGGTTGCAGGGTTGTGTTCTTCGCGACCCGGGTTCGACCCGGTTTGCAATCCGGAAACGACGCGGGTTTGATCCTAAAAACCAAAACCTTGAATTCTATTTTGTGTTTCTGCATTTTTATATATTTAGTTTATTTTCTAAAAATTAGAAATTAGTTTTAATAATTCTAATAATTAATTAAAAATTAGTTTTAAATTCTGAAAAATAGTATTTTTAATTTCTAAATTATTTTATTAAATTATAAATTTGAATTTTATTATGTAATTAATTATTTAATTATTTATCTAATTATGTATTAGTTATCTAATTAATTAATAATTAGGTAATTAATTAATAATTAGATAATTAATTAATAAATAAGGATTAAAAATAATTAAATAATACGGTTAATAATCCGATAATTAGTTAATATTATGAGTAACTCGTATTCATACGAGTAGTGATTCGATAATTAGAATTATTATTCGAGCGATAGTTATTCGAAGAATGTCGTAATAATTATTTGTATCGTATAATTAAATATCGATAATTAATTAACGAATCGTATAAGTTACAATAATAATAATATAATGGTTCGATAATTATGTGAGGATTGCGAGTAGCTCGTATTTATGCGAGTAGTTAATCGTTGATTAGATTATAATTCGAGTAATTAGTAGTTATTCGATAAATAGTGTATCAGTTAACTGTATCGATTGATTATTTGTAAATAATCGATCTGATCGAGTAAATATTATTAATTTGTGAATAATTGTAATAAATAGTAATTAATCCTAATAATTAGGGATTAATTATTTTAAAATACAATAATTATTAGATAATTATTTAAAAAATGTAATTAAGGATTATTTAATTATAATTAATTATTTATAATTAATTATTAATTAATTAAATCTTGTTTAATTCATAATAATTAAACCGTTAGTCCGATTTGAGAGAAACGAAGACCCCTAGACTCAGAAAAATGAAAGGAATCCAATAAAAATAGTTGTAAGTTATAATTTCTTCCGGAAGAGAGTGGTTTGGTGATAATTACTAGTTCATAGGCTCTATTAGGGGTAGAATCGAGTCGAATAAATCCTGAAAAAAATGTAATGAAATCAGATAGGGTTAATTATCATAAATATGAGTCTAGAATCGATTCTAAAAACTAATTATAAGTCCAAAAATTAATTATGTGCTTTATGTGATGTGCTTTACGTGATTATGTGAACCTTACGTGCTATATAATTATATGTGTATATATGCGAGTCAGATAGAAACGCATGGGTAGACTGATAAGGTTACGTGGTATCAATTCAAGATACACGTATATAGTAAGTTATCTAAACGACTATCTTTCTATGATTGGTTCAGTGTTAGCAAGGCAGAGCAAGCTAGGGACAGAAGGCGGTGAGTTGAACCAGGTTAAGTACGCGCAAGGCAAGTTTTTCCCCTATTCTAAATTCAGAATAGTGAATTATAATTCTTTTCTCATATCAGTTACCTTTGATAATTATTGTTCATATACACTGTTACCCAATTATTAATGCTTGTTTCTATTTCATTTTGATTCTTGATTTCTCCCAATTTATTGAATCCTCTATTCATATTCCAATACTTTCACCCTTGTTACATATACTCTGGTATATCCTGTGTTGGGATATATCAAAAGCATTCCGATTATTCCGGATGCTATACCTTGGACTGGATGGTTACTATACGGGCTGGGTTTTACCCAGACCATTATTTAATAGGCCATAGTTGCCTGAGTACTCTTTATGTTGGTTGGGTCTATGCAGTTGGGTATAGATCCGCACTGTATCTTGACTGAGCGGGTTATAGTGCATATGTTGGTTCTTGTTTCCAGTCTTGTTCATTTGGCACTCACCAGTGTTGGCAAATTATTATCCTATACAGATTCAGATGGTTCTCCAAACCAGCAGCTCATTGGTTCACTTATTTCTCTCTCTTTTTACTATATATATATTGTTGTAGGCTTGTTGAGCAATTTTGGCTCAGCCCTTTTTATTGTTATTCCTATTGTTTTACAGTTAAGGTAAAGAATGAAACCCATCATGACCCGCGTAGTCAAGAAGCGAGTCAAGCAGCGGGACCCTCTTATACCAAGAGTGTTCCTTCCTATTCCCGAAGAGAGCTTTGAATTACCAGATCAGGTGTAACAGGATAAGTAGTAATGTTGGGTTGAATAAAAGTTTTGTGTAGTTTGAATAAAAGTGGTGTGGTGAGGATGTAGATAGAATAAAGTTTTGTAACAAAGAGAGTTCTTAAGACAGATTGTTTTATTTGGGTTTGTAATAAAGTGTAGTATGTGATTCTTGTTTTCAACTCAACCCTTAAAAGATCCTGAGTAGTAATAGTTCGGGGTAATTATTATTTTTATATTCCACTTGTGCAGGTTTAGTTTGTAGTTGTTGTTAATAATGCCCCAAATCTATACCCCGGATTTGGAGGGTGTTATACAATATCATGTCAAATAGGGTAATTGGATGCAAGACTGCAAAGGAAATATGAGATGCTTTGGAGACAAGATGCTAGGGAACTGAAGCCATCAAAAAGAACAGGAAGACAATACTCACACATGAGTATGAGACTTTGACTCAAAATCTGATGAGTCACTAACTGATTTATATGACAAATTTGCCAAACTCTTGAATGATCTGTCACTGGTGGACAAGGAATATGATCTTGAAGATTCAAATCTAAAATTCCTTTTAGCTCTTCCTGAAAAT
This sequence comes from Apium graveolens, assembly GCF_009905375.1. Taxonomy (NCBI): domain Eukaryota; kingdom Viridiplantae; phylum Streptophyta; class Magnoliopsida; order Apiales; family Apiaceae; genus Apium; species Apium graveolens. Next base: position 33,578,331 of record NC_133649.1, on the reverse strand, counting down.
TGGGATTTGAAGTCTACTATCATAAGAGACAACTATGACCTTGCTGAAACTACTCTTGATGAAATTTATGGTATGCTCAAGACTCATGAACTTGAGATGGATCAAAGGAGCAAAAGGCATGAAAGAAAGTCAAAGACAGTTGCACTTAAAGCCGAGGAGGAATCTCCTAAAGTGGTTGTCTCAAAGAGGGGCAAAAGAAAGGCTCTCATCATATAGTCTGATTTAGAGTCATCATATTCTGATGATGATGATTCAGAATCTGAAAATTTATCTGAAGTGGATGTTGATGCAGAGATGATGCAACTGTGTGCTCTTATGGTAAAGGGTATCACAAAGATAGCCTATAAGAAATTCAGAAAGGGTAAGAACATTTCCAGGAAAGGTGGAAGTTCTGAAAAGAAAGGGTTCAGAAAGACTGAAGGCAAAGGAAGAAAGTCTGACGGAGGAGAAAACTCAAATGTCAACTGCTACAATTGTGGTGAAATAGGCCACATCTCTCCTGACTGCAAGAAAAGAAAAGGTGATAAAGGCCAAACACTTATCACAAAGAAGAAAAACTGGGAAGACACTTCAGATTCTGAAGAAGAGGTGAACTATGCTTTGATGGCAAATGTTGATAGCAGTTCTGGAACTGCTGAATTGAAGGTACCTCTTTCAACTCTTCCTTTTTCATACTAATGATATTTCTGAGCTAAGATTATATCTTAAAACCATGTTCATTAGTTTTAGAGATCAGACTTTAGAAAATGAAAGATTAAAATCTGAAAGTCTTGCTCTTAGAAACAGAAATGACTACTTAGAAAAAGAGTTAGTTATATTTCATCAAACTCAGAAAGAAAGAGATGAGGCTTCGTATGTTAAAGATGAACCGCTAAAACTGAATAAATCTATTAAATCTGAACTAGAAAAGGAAAAGGAGATAATCAAAACTTGGACTAACTCTGGAAAAATAACTCAGAAAATCTTAGATAGTGGAAATTGGAAAGAAGGACTAGGTTACCTAGATGATAAAGAAGAAAATGAAACTGTGTCATCTAAACCAAACTTTACCAAGAAAGCTGAAAAGCCTAAAGTTAATCCTGTCAAGTTTGTGTCAAATTCAGACAAGTCAAAATCTGAAAAGATGAAAGACTCTAAAATAGAAGTCAAAGAAAAGTCAACTTCTGACAAATTAAAATAGGATAAACCAGCTATAGTAAACATTGGCTTAATGACAAAGAAGCAGCTTAAGTATAAGCTAAAAGAGATTAGAAAAGTGAACAAGGTAAAGGAAGCTAGGAAAAATAGGAATGGAAAGGAAGGTGTGAATAAAAGTAATAATTATATGTCTATTCCTAATGCTCCTAGAAAGAAATGATATAATTGTGGAAACTCTAACCATCTTGCTTCTTTTTGCAGGAAAAATAAAGATATAAACTCTTTACCTCCTAGATCAGGATTTAAGAGCTAGTCTGTTAGGTTTAAACCACAAAATCCTTGTTTTCATTGTGGTAGTTTATGGCAATCTATTTATACTTGTAAGGAATATCATAGTTTGTACTATGATTATTATCAAATAAAACCTTCTTTAAAGAAAGTTAGTGTAATTCCTTCTAGTATAAATTCTGATGCAAAGTCTGATATAAAGTCTGATAAAAAGCATGTTAGCATAAACTCTGAAACTAAATCCGCTGAAAATACTAACAAACTTAAAAAGGCCAAAGGATCCAAGGAAGTATGGGTCCTTCAAACTAACCAATAGTGGTCTTTGTGATTGCAGGGCAATAGGAAAAACATCCTGGTTCTAGACAGTGGATGTTCAGGACATATGACTGGAAATAAAGCCCTGCTATCAGACTTTGTGGAGAAAGTTGGCCCAGGAGTTTCTTATGGAGATGGAAACATGGGAAAGTCTCTGGAATATGGCAATATTAATCTTGGGAATGTCATAATTGAATCAATAGCTCTTCTCTCAGGACATAAACACAATCTGCTAAGTGTGAGTCAAATCTGTGACAGAGGTCATCATATGGATTTTTTTGAAGAACACTGTGAAGTTGTAAGTAATTCTACAGGCAAAGTGGTTCTAAAAGGTTACGAATATGGTGACATATATGAAGCCAGACTTTCAACAAATTCTAATGGTTCTGCAATCTGTCTGTTAAGCAGAGCATCAATTGAAGAAAGCTGGAATGGTACAAGAGACTCTCTCATTTAAATTTCAACAACATAAATGAGCTAGTAAAGAAAGATCTTGTGAGAGGACTACCAAAATCAATATTTGCTCCTGACGGCCTTTGTGACTCATGTCAAAAGGCAAAACAAAGAAAATCTTCATTCAAGAGCAAAACTTAATCCTCAATTCTTGAGCCTTATCACTTACTACATGTTGATCTATTTGGTCCAGTCAATGTCATGTCTATTACAAAGAAGAAATATGCTATGGTTATAGTGGATGAATTCACAAGATACACTTGGGTGTATTTCTTGCACAAGAAGAATGAAACTGCATCTACTCTAACTGATAATATCAGACAGCTGGATAAGTTAGTCAAAGATTCTGTTAAAATAAAAAGAAGTGATAATGGCACTGAGTTCAAGAATTTAATCATGGAAGAGTTCTGCAAAGAGCATGGAATAAAGAAGGAATTTTCTGCACCTGGAACTCCACAGCAGAATGGAGTTGTAGAAAGAAAGAGCAGGACTCTTATTGAAGCTGCACGAACTATGCTTGATGAAGCAAAGCTACCAACCTACTTTTGGGCTGAAGTTGTGCAGACTGCTTATTTTACACAGAATGCTACACTCATAAACAAGCATGGAAAAACACCATATGAGATGGTGAAGAAAAAGAAGCCAAATCTGAAATACTTTCGTGTATTTGAATGCAAGTGTTTTGTTCTTAAGACTCATCCTGAACAGCTGTCAAAATTTGATCTAAAAGCTGATGAAGGAATTTTTGTTGGATATCCAATTTCCATAAAAGCCTTCAGAGTCTGCAATTTAAGAACAAGGGTTGTCATGGAATCTATCAATGTATCTTTTGATGATAAAAAGAGTACTGGACTTGAAGATTTCAATGATCATGATCAGCTGAGATTTGAAAATGAAGATGTAAATTCTGATTCTGTAAATTCTGATGACCTAAATCTTGATCCTGTAAGTTCTGACGGGTTAAATTTTAATGTCGTTGAAACTGTGGTAATTTCTCCAAAAGAAAATGCACCTATTCAGGGGGAGCAAGCTGTTGATCATACCACATCTCAAGACTCTCAAGAAGCATTAGAACCAGTCACTGGCTCTTCAAGTTTTGATTCATCAAGTTATGATGAGCCAAATTCTGATAATTCTGGAAACTCTAATTCTTCAATTCCTGAAGGATCCAACTCAAATTATGGAATCTCAGAGAGCATAACTTCAGGGGGAGCATCAGAAAATATTGATGGAGACAGCATGGATCATGGGGGAGGATTCAGTTCTAGAGATCAACTTCCATCTGCAAGGAAGTGGACTAAATCACACACACCTGACTTAATAATTGGAGATCATGAAGCAGGTGTCAGAACTAGAACAACAACAACAAATCAATGTCTCTATCATTCCTTTCTATCTCAGACTGAACCAAAGAAAGTGGAAGACTCTCTTTAAGATGCTGATTAGGTGCAAGCAATGCAGGAAGAGTTAAATGAATTTGAAAGAAATAAAGTCTGGACCCTAGTGCCAAGACTAAAGAATAGATCAATTATTGGTACAAAATGGGTGTTCAGAAATAAAACTGACAGTGATGGCATAATTACAAGAAATAAAGTAAGGTTGGTTGCTAAAGGTTACTCTCAATATGAGGGTATTGACTATGATGAAACATTTGCTCCAGTTGCTAGATTGGAAGCCAAAAGAATCTTTTTGGCTTATGCTGCTCACAAGAAGTTCAAAGTCTTTCAAATGGATGTGAAAAGTGCTTTTCTCAATGGAGAATTGGAAGAAGAGGTATATGTTGAACAACTTCCAGGCTTTGTAGATCCAAAATTTCCAAATCATGTCTACAGGCTTGACAAAGCACTTTATGGCCTTAAACAAGCTCCTAGAGCATGGTATGAGACTCTGGCTCAATTTCTTCTAGAAAGTGAATTTAACAGAGGCACAATTGGCAAGACTTTATTCTACCTCAACCATGGAAATGACTTACTTTTGGTACAGATATATGTTGATGATATCATCTTTGGCTCTACAAATACAAAACTTTGTGAAAGATTTTCCAAGTTAATGCAGTCAAGATATGTTAGTCCCTTAACAATGCAACAAGAATTACAGAAGGGAGGTTGAATGGAATTCTTGAAACTTTTTCTTGGTTTAAAAATTGTTCTACCTTAACAATATATATCTGTGTGAATTGATTTGCAAAATGCGGAATAATAACTTGAAATGAATCAAAACACAAGTAATTAAAAACACAAGTCTTTAAAAACTTTTTGGTGGATTTGAATGTATCTACCACAGATATATATTATATATCAAGAGAACCCTGTGTAGCAATAAAAGCTCACAGCTGCTTACAAATGAACAACTAAGATTACAGAGAAATGCTAAGGGTGCTGCTTACAAATGTTTCTCTGAAAAATGTTCTTAGTCTTGTTGTTGTTCTATTTGCTACTTCTTGGTTTATATATCACCAAGATTACAAAGTAATAAGACAAGATAATAAAACAAAACCTATCAAGTCTAATACTATGCTACTTCATTACTCTATTCCAGCATCTTTTAATATCTTCATAATAGCATGGAAAATGGTAATGCTTCTTTGTTCTCTAAAACCCAGTTAAATAGGCTACCACATTCCATTTACATACACTCGACGCATGTGACTGTGTTGTCACTGTCAACAGATGTTTGAATTCTTTATTCGTCGGGTTCATGATCATCTGTCGAGTTTATGATCATCCGTCGGTTTGTCTTGTTGATCATCCGTCGAATGGCATTGTTGTTTATCCGTCGGGTAGCAAACTGGCACTTGACTTCATTTCATTTATACATAATTACAAGACATCATCTATGTACAATTAATCAACCTATTCTGCATATCTAATTAAAGTCAACATGACTTGAGTACTACTACAGAATCTAAACAATGTGTATGCATAAATGTGCTACAGACTTATTATTACACAAGCTACTCACTCGATGAATAATAAATTATCATCTGTCGGGATTAAATTGAGTCATCCGTCGGGACTATAATCCTCATCCGTAGATTGCTACATTTTTCACTAAGTAAAATCTACAAAGGTGTTTTGTTAATAAAATTATCAAGTTCACAACATATCCACAACAATCTCCCCCAATTTATGTCTACTGGAATTATAGTCATAAATTAAGAAAAACTTGATGATAACAAAACACCCTAAGAATACAACTTTGAAAGTAAGTAGATAAAACAGTAAAGTGCTTCAAATAACAAAATGTACAAAGTTTAACTTATAGTCATTTTCAAGGTGCTCCTCTATCCTGAGCAGATTTATCTAGTTCCTTGAGGGTCTGGATCTATTTCCAAGCTTTCTGTTGTTTTCTTCTATCTGATATTGGAGCTGTCTGTGGTATTCCAGTTCATCAGATTCTAAGAGATTTAGCTTTTCTTGCATTTCCAAAAGAGTCTCATTGCTAGAGATGCTCAATTGGTCTTCTAATCTGAAAAATCTTCTAACTCCTTTATCATCCATGAACTCCATTAGCCAGTAGGGCCTTAGATGCATTCTTCTCCCTGTGTAAGGAATAATTAGAGTCTTTGGGAGTGCATCTTTAGCTCTAATACTCCTCAGTTCTTCAATCTTCTTTAGAACCAGTCTTTTTGCAGTTACATTGAAACCAAAGTTCTTCTTGAATGATGAATAAACCTTTATCAGTACAGCTTGGCTTTCTTGAAGGATCCTGTGAAGTGGTCATTGAATCTCCCTTCCTCCCTTGTACTTGAAAACTAACCTTTCAGGTAGATTCCTCTGGGCATCAATCCCTCTAACTTCTTCCAGTTCATCTAGATAGAGGTTTAGATCAGAGAATTCCTTGATGTCACATAAGTACATGTAATCTCCCTTGTTGACTTTGGGTTGAGCTTTGATTAGAGATTTGGATTTGAGAGGTGACAACTTTACTTTCTTGACTGCTCTAGACTTTGTTCTCTTTGGCTTGTTAAGGATTGGCAAATTGAAGTCAGGAATTGGTAGACTCTCCCAGTCTATTGGTTCATCCTTAGGCACAATAGGTTCACCATGAATGTTCCTGTAAGGATCCACCACTTTAATGTCTTTAAATACCATAAAGGGTTTTGATGCTTGAGTTGTAGTTGGAGTGGATTCCTTGGAAAACTGATCCTTTAATTCCTTACTAGCAAAGTTCAATTTCCTTTTGGGCCTTTTGGCCAATTCCTTGTATCTTTGAGATTTCTTCTGTTGTTATTCAACTTGCTTCTTTGGATCTTGAGATTCAGTGATTTCAGATGGCTGAGCAGGAATTTGTTGTGCTGGATTCACAGCTTGTAGCTTGGCCAAGATAGTAGCTTGCTCTTTCTTTTGTTTAGCCTTTTTGGTATCTAGAGCAGCTTGCTTCTTTTCTTGCTTCAATCTTGCCTTTTCTTCTCTCTTTGCTTGAGCAAATTGAGGATGTCCAGCCACCACACAAATTTCTTTCCCATTCCTGAAAACTTTAGCAATTCTTCTTTTTAAGGCTGAATCAGCTGGATCCTTGTAGAAGGCAATTGACCTTGACAACAGTTTCTTTTCATCAGGCTTAGGTGTCTCATACACTATATCCAAAGGGTTCTTTAATGATGATTTTGGATAGTTCACCCTTGGCTTTAGAATAATTTCAGCCTTTGGAGATTTGATGCAGGATGGTTGTCCTCTTTCCAGATAGTTCATGCTCATTTCATTCACATAAATCTGCTTGACTTGAGAGTGATGAATGGCTGAATTTTCTGGCTTCTTTTCTAGACCAAACTTCTTCTGAATGTCCTCATCAATCTTCTCCCAGTTGATTGGCTTCAACTGCTCCTTTTCAGCTGCTCTTATGTTGGCTGCTGCTTCATTGATCAGATCAATATTGTAGGTTACTGGTGGCTTGGTGAAAGCAATTGTAGGAACAATTACTCTACTGATTTGAATGTGAAGCTTCTCCCCCTCACTTGGTCCTTTCTCCCCCTTTTTGTTATCATCGAGTTGAATAGAGGAGGAGGTTTGTGCAGCCACCAGCTTCTGAAGCAAGTCTCTCTGTTGAGCTTGATGCAGATGAATGGCTGTTAGAGATGCTTCCAAAGCTGTCATCCTTGTGTACAAGGCATCTATCTTTGTGGAAAGATCAGAATTTTTCCTGAGATGTCTCTTAATATCAAGCATTGTAGCTTCTGGAAGCTTAGAGTCCATTTTGTCAGAAATAGCCTTCTTCATCTCATCAATATCTCCTTTGATGATGTTGACATCTCTAGCATATTGGAAGCCTTGAATTTGTTGTAGTTGCAGAGAAGCAAGATGTGCTTGAAGGAGCTTCTTGGTGTTGGCATTTGTAGTGGTTTGAAGAGCAGAATTTGTTTGATTTATGAGTTGGATCAGGGTTGTCTTAAAATAGTGTTCATCACAATATTTTGAAAATGCCCATGATGGCATGCCTAATCTTGAACTGGAACCTACTTCCCCCCATGTCCATTGACTCTTCTTCACTATCTCCACCTTCATCTCCAAAGAATTCTACTGAACCACCAGTCTCATAATCAACATCACCAGCTGTAGAGGGCAAAGCTGTGATGGCATCCTTAGCTCTTAGCATTGACTGAGTGGTATGTACCAAATTGAGCATCCTTTCTGCATTGTCATTGCCCTGTTCAGCTAGAAGTTGATAAGCTGGAACAGGGTGAGTAAATGCCTCAGCATCAAGGAGGTGGAATCTATTACAGCTTGAGGTTGCTGAGATAGTCTCTCCCTGTCCGCATCCTGGACATTCATTAACTCACTAGCAATGACATTCATCCTTATAGCTCCTGTACATGCATTTCTCTCTTGTTCTCTCTTTTGTTGCATCAGGGTCTCACCCTGGCTCCCCACCCTCACACCCTCACCTTCACCATCTAAGGTGGGACTCCTCTCACTCTCTTTTGCCAATTCTGAAGAAATGGATTGCATATTTTCACTCTTTTCCTCTCCTTTTTCTTGGTAGCAACCCAGACTCTCACTCATAACACTCTCTTCCCTCAATCCTAAGAGTGATTGTATAACCACTAAGTCTTCTGTACTAGAGATAGTAGATGAAATTTGAAGTTGTGCAGAGACACCCGACGGATGAGGAATATCCTTCGGGTTAGCAGTTTGACTATCCGACGGATAAATGCTGTTAAGCTTATCCGTCGGGATATAATCACTACTCGACGAATTAGCAATATCCATCGAGAGAGTAGAAATGAATGAACTTGGAATTGAAACTATTGTGGACTCTGTGCTGATTGATGAGATTTTGGGCACAGATATTTCAATAGTTCCTGAAATAATTGGCAAGTGAGCCAACAAATCATCCAAAAGATGATGCTCACTTGCACTAGATTTTGGCTTCCCCAACAAAGTTAAAGAAGGGGAATCAGGAATTGATGTGTTGATCATATCCACAGCCAGAGAGTTTGTGGGAGAATTTGGTGTTTGAGGTCCTTCTATAACTAATGATTTTCGCTGTGACTCCATATTTATTGGAGCCACATCAAGCTGAATTTGTAAAGGTGTAGTGACTGTGTCTTTAGCACCAGTTTGCACAGTGTGTGAACCCTGTGCATCCGCAAAGGTTTTTGATTTCTTCTTTCTGGCATAAGTTTGGAGTGAGTTAGTGCCCTTACCCTTTTGGCCTCTGCTCTTGGGTGAGAGCTTTGTTCAATAGCCATATCCTTTTACGAGGATGCAGCTAGAAATGAGCTTTTGTCCTTTTTAAGCACTGCAGTTTGTTGGGAAACTGCAGTGTGGCTAGGCTGGAAAACACTCACCTCTCCAACCTTATCCTTAGGGTTTCTTTTATGTTCACCCTGTCCCTCACCTACCTTACCCACCTTCACACTCCCCTCTTTGGTTTTGGTGGATTTTGCAACTGGCATCTTTTGAGAGATACCAGAAGGGGCTTTCTTTGATTTGGATTTTGAAATTTTGGATTTGGTAGCTTGGGTAGGCAACTGTTGGGTCATTAACACATTTGCCATGGCTACACTAGAATGCAAAGAAATTTGTGAGGTTGGAATAGTAGAGACAGATGAACTTACCTCACCTACTTGAGGTGCTTCCATTACAGGGAAATAGAAGAGTGGCCTCTCCTTGTGATGATTTGTCCTGTTCAAATCTGCAATAATTCTTCTCTCTTGAACCGAACAATCTAATTTGTTGTTTGGTTATCAAGCACAATTTCCTCATAGAGGTGGTAAGCTAGCATCATGAAAAATCTAGCATAGTAAACATTTTTACCCCTCTTGTTTAACTCCCCTAATTTAAACCCCAACTCAAACAAGATAAGATCACTAAAATTAAAGAGCTTATCTGTAACTAGCATGTAAAGCATAGAGATATTAACAGAATCAAAATTACTGATTTTACTAGAAAAGACTTTGGTAACTACATCATACATGAAACTCCATTCTTTTCTAAGAGCCAACCTCCTAATATCACTTAACTTAGAAGTAGAGAGTGCATAGTTCATGGAATTAAGCATATTAACAATATCAGTATCTGTGTGTGGTGAGGTCACAATATTATCAGGAATTTTGAAACATGCTTTAATAACATCACTATTGTTATGAATAAAAAACTAAGGTTATTATTTTCTGTATTTCTTGCTAAGGTTCGGGAGCTTAAGGCCTTTAATGGCTGCTCTCATGTTTCATAGCTTAACTCTGCCTTTACGAGATGCCTACGTATCTCTGTGAATTAGAGAATCAAGCCAAAAAAACATAGTTCTGATTTGTGGCCCCTTATATAGATATTGGTAGTCCTTGAATTGGACTTGGTATAGGAGACTTGGTAGCCAAGTCTCAGAATTAGAATGGACTTTGGAGTCCTAAATAGTAGGAAACTGATTCCTTATCCTTCTAGGTCCCTTTGAGGCTAATCTGCAAGGATTTATGTCCTTATCGGGACTCTTCTCAATAGCTGATTTTTCCCTTATTAATTAATTACGAAATTAATTGATATTCAGGGTTTTTGGGCCTTCTTTGTTTCATCAGGCCTGATCAATGTATTAACCTTTTTGGTCTGAATGTTATACATCTTCTTATTGGGCCTAGCAGCCCAAATCATTTATAATTAATGTAATATTTAATTACACAATCAGGATTTATTTATCCCTATCATTTGCCCCCCAACTTTTGGGAAACCATGTAAGATTTCACAAAAGTTAAGTTCGTTCATTCCCTTTCAGGGTACCGTTTTTGCGTAAAGTGTGGAGCGACCTACACATTTACGACGATTTGCCTTGTACGCGGCTTCAGGGTCATTTAAAAACTTCCCCCCTTTTTTATTTTCTCACCTTCTCCCTATTTTTAGGGATTTTCTGGTATTTTTCTGGAATATTCCCTTTTTCCCAGGATTTTTCCAAATTTTCTGCAATTTTCCATAAATATTTTCAAATTTCCAGCCCTTTTTCGACCAGGATCCTAGTCGAAATTTTGACCTGGATCCTAGTCGAAATTTGGGTCAGATTTGCAATATCCATGACCTGGATTTTGACCAGGATCCTAGTCAAACCTTCGACCTGGATCTAGGTCGAAAATTTGCCCTTGTTTCCATTCCTGGTCGTAAGGTTTTGACTAGGATTCACGACCTGGATTTCGACCAGGATCCTAGTCGAACCTTCGACCTGGATCTAGTTCGAAAATTCTTTACTTAATTGCTTCATGGTCGATAGATTTCGACTAGGATTCACGACCTGGTCTTCAACCAGGATCCTAGTCGATTCTTCGACCTGGATTTAAGTCTGGGTTTCTGAACTCCATTCTTGAAAAATGTTGTGCTTGATTCGACCTCGATCCTGGTCTTGGTTTCGACCTCAATCTAGTTCAATTATAACCGTAATTTTTGGGTGTCTGTTCGAAGGATTTTGAGCAGAATTTACGACTTGAAATTCGACCTGAATCCTAGTTTTTTATACCCGTTATTTTCGGATGTCTGTTCAAAAGATTTCGAGCAGAATTCATGACTTGAAATTCGACCTGAATCCCGGTCTTTTTGGGCTTCCTTCTAATCCATTTTTGATTGGGCCTCTGTTTGGGCCTAATCTTCTTTTTGGACCTTACATCCTTTAGGGCTTTGATTTGGGCTTTGTATTTTTCCAAGTCCTAATTGGATTTGGTCCTTCTAACTCTAATTGGGCCTCTTATTAATCTGGGCTTAATATGTCAAAAAACTCCTATTGGGCCTCTTATTAATCTGGCCTTAATATATCAAAGTACCCTGTTTAGAATTCTCTAGAATTTCTCGGGAATTTTATTTAATTTCTCCCTTGGAATATTCTGGAATATTCCATTTTCCGGGCTTTCTCTTTGGGCCTCTATCCTTACTGGGCTTTTGTCCCTTCAACTTCACTTTTCCTCCTATATAAAGGAGTGAGGAGAGTCTTCTACTCCTCACTTTCTCATTTCTAAATTCTTCTTCTTTCTTCTTCTATTAAGAATCTCAGAGCAATAACAGTAAGTCGGAGTATCTCAAGCCCCAAAGCCCTTTTTTCAGATGGCTGATAAGAAAATGACTCGTTTGGCCAAGATAAATGTGGCCAGAAAGTCCAATGAATTCCCCATTCGATCAAGGTACACTTCCTTGATTAATATGATCAACACCCGCGGGGACGAGTACCCTTCTGATACGCATCTAGACGCGCACGACCATATTAGTGCCTTGCGGGATCCAAAGGAGCTGGAAAAGTTGAGTGGTTGTTTCAGAATCAAGGATCCTTTCAAACTGGTTCTTGCAGGTCTGGCCGACAGGGCCTGTCAGTGGAGGAAGGACGCACTATGCGTCTACAGGGATACTCTAAGGGCAGGTATCAGACTTCCCTTTCACCCGATTATCCCCGTTCTGCTAGCTGATGTGGGCATCAGCCCTTGCCAACTCCCCCTAATTCTTAAAGGCTCATTATGTGCTATCTGTCGCAATGCGCCAAGCACAATGTCCCCACTTCTGTTGCTGTTTTCAGAAATATTTTTCAGTTCAAGAACAGCCCTGATAAGAATCCGGGTTGGGTTTCTTTAAACCAGCGCCCAACTATTCCCCATATAGTGAACGGGAAGTCCATCCCTGACAACAACTTGGGGTGGAAGAAAGATTTTTTATTCGTCGTTTGGGAGGGTGGCGATTGGGGCACCCTATTTCGATCATCTTTTGGGCTAGCCGTTGATGGGAGCCCAAACGATATAATTTTGTCTGAGGAGGAGGCCAGAGCTTTCAACCTCCTGACGCAAGATAATGGGACTTCCCATTCTTGGGATCTTATCAGAAAGACCGTTCTTATAGAACGCGGCCTTTCTCCCGTCCCTAAGAAGAGTAAGTTTCCTTCCTTATATATTTCTTTTTTATTTCCTTCATCTTCTAACTTTGTTAATTCCTCAACTTACTTATCTCATATGTTGCAGTGGCTGAGAAAATTGAGGAGGCTACAAATCCTAAGGACCTGGAGACGACCAGGATGAAGCGCGCTGGAAAGGTCTTTAAAGACCCGCGCCTTGGGGATCGCTTCCCGGAGTTCCTACTCCAAGCAATGGAACCAGGCGAAGAAGGCCCCAACCAAGTTTTACGTACCAAGCAAAAACCGGGGTCTTACTTTCAACTTGCTTGGGGAATCCGTGGCAGGGACTCGATCGTTGGCAGCACAGCTGTAATAACCCCAAAATTTTGAACTTTTTGTAACCCTTATGAATAGTGTTTTTGCTGATATTTCTCAACAAGAAAACATTTCATGCCACACTATGTAGGGTTTCTTTTATGGATATTCTGAGATTTTATTGGTACTCTATATGATATATAAGTGTATGTAAAGATCGTTAGAATCCAAATTTGAACCTTTTGATTTTTCCCGAAAATCCACCAGATATCGAAAGAATTGAGTATAAGGTAACAGGATAAAAAGGATTTAAATTCAAGGATTTTAAAAGAGGATCATAAAAAGGAATATAATGTATTGAGAAAGGTTAAGGGAACCTAAGTAATAAGATCCCGGGTATGATCCCTCAAACGATAAACGAAAACGAAAGTTAAGCGAACTATATAACAGATCAGCGGTCATTAGCCAAGTAATTAGAAGCTAATCAAAGAGATTAGAGGGGATGATGTCATCCAACCAATGAGAAGAGGACAAAGGAGGGAGGGTGACACCACATGATGACATAAGCATGACATAAGGGAAGGAATTGTTGGATGATTGTGAACCACACAATAATTACCATGGTAAAAAGGTAAGAAATCAAAACAAAACAAATCAAAAAAAAATCAACCAACCAAAACAAACCAAAGCAAAACACAAAATCATTTCTTTCTTCAACCAAGGAGCTCTCGGCTTTTTCTTCATTTCAAGAAGAAGAATTTCAAAAATCAAGTTCCAAGCTTCCTTAATTGGTAAGATAATTATCTAGTACTCCTTATGCATAGATATAGCTATCCTATAAGTTTAAGCCTCCAAATCATTCACAATCTTCTCCAAGAAATCAATGAAGAAGATAATGAATAGTGATTTCAAGATTTTTAACTTGATTTTTCTTGTTTTTCCTTTAAGATCCAAGCATCCCTAAGACATCTCAAGGCTTCTTAAGGCTTCCTAGCTACTCCAATCACTTCAAGGAAGGTATAACATCTCCAAACCCTAGCTTTACTTTGTATATTAGGATGATTTTGATTGTTATGGTAAAAGAGTAGCTTGATGCTTGTAGGTTTAGAGTTTGGGTTGGAGTTGTAGTGAATTGAATGTTGAATCTTGTTGATTAGTAAAGGACTTAAGTATAGTTTTAAATTCAAGTTTAAGAATAAGTAAAAATTGTTAATATTGAGTTGTTGGGGCTGTTATGATGTAGTATGGATGGATTTTTTATTGGGTTGTGAATTGGGGTTGATTGGTGGTTGATTTGGAATGGTATAAATTTGGGAAATCGCGTAAACATAGCCGTCGTAATGTCCGATTTACTTTAGACTGCTTTTGTTCATAACATTAGGACCCGAGAAGTCCTTTCTAGGTTTTGACCATTGCCATGTTTAGATAGTTCATGTTACGAGCTTCATTTTGATATGTGGTTCGTTTGATTCCGATGTACGGTTTAGGAGAAACTGCCGTTTTAAGTAACGATGTTTCGCGAACGAACCATTACCCCTCGCCTTACTTTGAAACATATGTTAAAGACCTTAAAGGACTAATTGGAGTATGAAACATTTATGTAAAGTGTAATAGGCAGTTGGTAAGACACTCGCAAAAGAATCGCCTTAAAACTCATAATGGTTAATTTATTAAAAATGGTGGAGCCGAGGGTACTAGAGCGACTTAAGAGAATCAGTAAGCGCGAAGTGAGCGTTAGAGTTTAATTTGGTTAAAGTATAGATTTACAAGTGACTTTGGTTTAATTCCAACTTACATGTTGTTTATAGGTTACCAGACTCGTCCCGAGCCATTTGTAACCCCCAGTCGCTCAGGCAAGTTTTCTACCCGTATAACTGTTGTTGTGATGTATATGTGTATATGCATGATCTTGTGATAAATGCATATTTGTTATTAGCAAATTCTTGCGATATATTGGAGCATGTGATATGGTATATATGCATGCCTGTTTCGTATTCTTGATTTATATATCTGTTGGTTCAAATGCTTATTAGTTGCATAATACCTATGCTAGAGATAAGCAGTAGTTGCGTATACCCTGAGTATAGGGGACCCAAAGGTGAACCCTTTTCTAAAACCGGGAGTAGATGTTCCCGAGTATATGATATATATATATATTTATATATATATATATATTGATATGATTTTTAAAAAAAAATATTAATCGAATAAGGTTTATTCGATAACTTTATATTATTTAATGAATATTACTTGAATATTCATTCGAGGACTTATGACTCACTTTATATTATTTAATGAATATTACTTGAATATTCATTCGAGGACTTATGACTCACTTTATATTATTTAATGAATATTACTTGAATATTCATTCGAGGATAGATGACTCCGCTTATATTATTTAATTGAGTATTATTTGAATATTCATATGAGGACCTATGACTCCGATTATTTTCTGAAATGTATTCTTTATTTTACTAGAGAATAAGGTGTCGATAATCAGCCTTATTTTTGATTATTCAAATAAAGATAATACTTTCGTATAAGTATATCTTTGGTTATTTAATACTCATTTCAAGTATAAGTTTTACAACTTCTACTTCAATTATTTGTATAAAGATTATTATTTATGGGAATATTATTTAAATAATAATATTCAGATATTTTCTAATATAATGGGACTGATTTACTTTATTAAATCAGCATTACTTCAAACACTCTTTAAAGTGTTTTCGAGTCTTTAAAATGATTTTTAAAAGTTAGAGCGGATCCCAAAACTCATTTTTATATATTTAAGATCTTCCTTTTTAAAGGGGATTTAAATACTCGCTCAAAACCAGAGGGATCCGGCTCTGTGGTGTATTTTATATTCGCAACAAGGTTGCAGTTTTGGTAAATGAATTGATTACTTACCCAACGTTCGGGAAGTAAGTCCATCTATCGAGTCGGCATAATCAACATGGGCTCAGTGGGCGTCCATGATAGTGTAAGTGGCTCAGTGGGAGTCCATCAAATGCGTAAGTGGCTGAGTGGCAGTCCAGCATAAGGTCCTATTGCGACCAGGGTGATGACCATTGGGGAATTCGTCCATCTACTAGTAGAAAAGGTTACTTATTGGTATCTTTGCCTGATCAGCAAGATATCGGGTTTATGCCACAATTCTTTTTCCTTCCAAAAATTTATTGGATGTTACAAACTCTGTTCATACCTTACGAGGTTTCCAGGAACTGTATAAAGAAGGTATATATGTGGATATATATATATTGGAACTTAATGAAGTATATCATAGCTTCATTTCCTTCAATAAATCTTGTCTCGTAGTCTCATCTATGTGATGAACTGTTGAAAGCTCATTATACTTTGAACAGTGGTAGTTCAAGTAGCTTTATAAATGATATAAGTATAGTGAAGTATTTGGTAACTTCATCCCTTGTTTTTGCTTATATCCAGTAAGTAATTATATTACACTTGATAAAGGATTCTAATAAGTTATCCATTTAGATACTTGCATTATTGTTTACACTATATGATTATCTTGCGAGCTGTAATGCTCACTCTTGCTTTATTTCTTCATCACACAACAACAGTTAGGAAAGATGGCCAGACTCAAGCAGACCCAGTGCAAGAGCGTGGGAAGCGCCCCGCGCCTTCCCGTTGAAATCATAGCTGCTATAGCTGCAGAGGTAGATCTATCTGTAGATCAGACCTTCTACTTTTGAGAATTAATTATGTATAATTATAACTTGTGGCAGATAATGGCAATTAATTGTAAACTTATTAAGTAATCATTTTGGGTTGTAATAACTTTTAAATTGTGGATTCAAAGACTTGTACCTATTTCAATTTCATCTCTGAGACTATAACGGGTTGTGGTGTGTGTTAGTATGGGGTCACAGCATAAGGTTAACTATTATTAATTAAGTGAAGTGATATTGTGGAAAGAAAGACTGTGACGACCCGGATCCCTGACCCCGGATCTGGGGGTGTTACAGAAATGGGATCCGGGGTCAGGGATCCGGGTCGACTTGTATATAGCATCCCTTTTTTTGACTAGACAGATAGACTCTTGTGTATCACTTTTGGGACAGATGACTGTAGCACTGTTGTACTTTTGACCAGATCAAACTATGTATTTCTCGCATAATGTATATATTTGTTTCCTTTTAGTTCAGTTCCTTAGTGACGAGATCACTATTTTTATCATTATTATTACTGCACTTCTTATTAGAACTGTCATAAACTAATAGAGTTGCGAGATACATTCTCTCCATTATAGAGCTGTGCAAGGCACAATGTTGAGTATGATTGTGACCTAACGTTGAATTTCCCAATATTTTTTTTATCAGTATCATGCCGCCAAGAAAGATTGGAACTAGGGCGAACCCTGGATCTGAGGACCAGGGAAGCCATAACCAGGATGATAGGAACCAGGAACACAGTGAAGAGGAAGATGAGGATTATGTGGAACAGGATGACTCCCTGTATGAAGAGGAAGAGGAAACATATGATGTTGAGGGATTTGAGATAGAGGCCGAGGAAGGAGAAACTGAGGTTAAGCAACCAATACCAAACCCAGGCATGGATCCCATGGGCCAGTTCATGCAACTACTAAGGCAGAACTTGGAACGTCAACCCAACCCACCCCCTCAAGGTAATAACAATGTTGTGGCAAACTCTTTCAGGGCTTTTAAGTCCCTTAAGCCCCTTGAGTTCCACGGATCAGCCGATCCAGTTGAGGCAAGGGCATGGTTAAAGGAAATGGAGAAATCCTTTGAGATTTTGAGTACCGATGAGGCACAGAAGACTATATTTACTACCTACCTTCTGAAAGGAGAGGCCAACTACTGGTGGGAGGCCAAGAAAAACATGGAGACAGATGCTATCATAACCTGGGAGAGGTTCAGTCAGTTGTTTCTGGGAAAATATTTCCCGAGGTTTATGGAAAACCAGATGGATCTCAAGTTCTTGGAGCTAAAGCAGTTACTGAGTTATCAAGGTTTGTGCTGAAATTTGTAAGCACCAAGGAAAAGAAAGCTAGGAGGTTTCAGCAGGGACTGAAACCGTGGATTCAGAATAGGGTGGCAATCCTTGAGCTTACGGATTATGCCACTCTGGTGCAAAAGGCAACAATTGTAGAAGCCGGAAGTGAACAGATGCAGAAGGAAAGAGAGAAGAAGGGAATAAAGAGGAAACGTATGAGCATGGGTGGGGGTTCCGCGGGAAGGAGCTTCCCAACTAGATTTAATCGAGGAGCAGTGTCCCTACCGAGAAAGAACACCGGGTTTAAGCGGCCAATGAGCGTGAATGTGAGCCAGAGCGGCCAGAAGTCAAGAATGTCCTATTCCAACCAGTCTCGACCCCCATTGTCAGCCTGTAACATTTGTGGAAGGATGCACACTGGGGAGTGTAAAGGAAAGCCAGTAACCTGCTTTAATTGCGGTCGAGAAGGTCACTATTCAACTAAGTGCCCTTCATCAACCCCTGCCGTCATTCCAACCACCACTTGTCATCAGTGTGGACGCCCGGGTCATTGGAAGAGGGAATGCCCAATGAACAAACCAGCAGCTTCAGGAGCCAGCAGGGCTGCCTCCAATAAGCCACCTACTGCGAGGACTTTCAACATGACAGTCCAGGATGCTATGAAAGACTCAGATGTGATAGCAGGTACCCTTTCTCTAAATTCAGTCAGTGCAAACATTTTATTTGATTCGGGAGCAACTAAATCTTTTATATCAAAGGACCTTGCGCGTAAGTTAAGACTTAAGGCTGAACCCTTGATAGAACCCTTGCAAGTAGAAATAGCTAATCATGAAATTATTCTTGTTAACCAGATTCACCCCGCCTGTGAGTTAGGCATAGGGGAGCAATATTTTAGTGTTGATCTGATTCCTTTTAAATTAGGGGAGTTTGATGTAATTTTGGGAATGGCTATCTAGCAATGATGCTCAGATAGACTGTAAGGGGAAGAAAGTTAAGTTAAATATCCCAGGAAAGAAAGAAGTTATATTTAGAGGAAAGAGGCAGACACAGAAATTTTTGACTATGGCCCATGCCAGAAGGATGCTACGAAAAGGAAATGAGGCTTACCTAGCCTATGTGGTGGACACGCAGAAGGAGGTGTCCAACTTACAAGATATTCCGGTAGTCAACGAATTTGAAGACGTATTCCCACAAGACCTTCCGGGATTACCACCTGATAGAGTGATTGAATTTGCTATTGAGTTGGCCCCAGGGACGGCGCCAGTTTCAAAAGAACCTTACCGGTTAGCCCCATTAGAAATGAAGGAATTAGCTACCCAATTGCAGGAACTCTTGGATAAGGGTATGATAAGACCCAATGTGTCTCCGTGGGGAGCACCAGTGTTATTTGTTAAGAAGAAAGATGGGAGCATGAGGCTGTGCATCGACTATCGAGAGTTGAACAAGCTAACCATAAAGAACAGGTACCCGTTACCTAGAATAGACGATCTGTTCGACCAGCTAAAGGATGCTGTTTATTTTTCTAAGATTGACCTGAGAACTGGATATCACCAACTAAAGATTAAACCCGAAGATATTTCCAAGACAGCGTTCTGTACCAGGTATGAGCACTATGAGTTCTTGGTAATGTCCTTTGGATTAACCAACACCCCAGCGGCTTTCATGGACTTAATGAACAGAGTATTTAAGAAGTACTTGGACAAGTGTGTGATAGTTTTTATCGATGATATTTTAATCTACTCAAGGACTGAGGCAGATCATGCAGAACATTTGAGGATAGCTCTAGGAATACTCAGAGAGGAACAATTATTTTCCAAATTCTCGAAGTGTGAATTCTGGCGGAATGAAGTACAGTTTTTAGGACATGTGATCAATAAAGAAGGAGTATTGATCGACCCCTCCAAGATAGAGGCGGTCTCAAATTGGGAAAGGCCAACCACACCCACAGAGGTAAGGAGTTTCATAGGATTGGCCGGCTACTATCATAGATTTGTACAGGACTTTGCGAAGATCGCAGCCCCTTTGACACGACTTACTCGTAAGACAGAGAAGTTTGAATGGATGGAGAAATGCGAGAACAGTTTTTAGGAATTAAAGAAAAGGTTGGTAACGGCCCCGGTGTTGGCATTGCCAGACGGAAAAGGAGATTTTGTGATATATAGTGACGCGTCGCACAAAGGTTTAGGGTGTGTGCTTATGCAGCACGGTAAGGTGATTGCGTATGCATCGAGACAACTGAAGGAATACGAGATTAGATATCCTACTCATGACCTTGAGCTCGCGGCAATAGTTTTTGCCTTAAAAATTTGGAGGCACTACTTGTATGGAGAGAAGTGCGAGATTTTCACAGACCATAAGAGCCTCAAGTACATATTTACGCAGAAAGAGCTCAACATGCGCCAGAGGAGATGGTTAGAGCTAATCAAGGACTATGATTGTGAGATTCTCTATCATCCGGGGAAAGCCAATGTGGTGGCTGATGCCCTTAGTAGAAAAGAAAGACTCAGAATGATAACGACTTCGGAAGAATTGATAAAGGATTTTGAGAGAATGGAAATAGAAGTAAGGGTAACCGGAACCGGAACTGAAAAGCTTTTTGAGATCTCAATACAGCCAGAGTTAATGGAAAAGATCAGATTGTGCCAAGAGAAAATAATGAATGAAGGCAGATAGTCAATGACTGGAGAAGAGATCCATACTGAGAAAGATGATAAAGGGATAATGAGGTACTCCTACCGGATTTGGGTTCCGAACGTTCAAGAGCTTAAATATGAGATTTTGGATGAAAGCCATAGTTCAAGGTATTCCATTCACCCGGGAAGCACCAAGATGTATAGGGATTTGAAGGAATATTACTGGTGGCCCAACATGAAGAGGGACGTAGCAGAATGGGTAAGCAAATGTTTGACTTGCCAAAGAGTAAAGGCAGAGCACCAGAGACCCAGTGGACTTTTACGACCCCTGGAGATTCCCGAATGGAAATGGGAACAGATAGCCATGGATTTTGTTGTCGGTTTACCAAGGACAAAAGCCAACCATGATGCCATATGGGTGATCATAGACCGACTGACAAAGTCAGCTCATTTCATTCCTATCAATGAGAGATACACAGTCGATAGACTGGTGGACATTTACCTTAAGGAAATAGTGACGCGACATGGAGTCCCAGCGTCCATTGTCTCAGACCGAGACCCCAGGTTTAACTCCAGATTTTGGAGGAGCTTTCAAGAATGTGCGGGGACCAAGTTAAATATGAGTATCGCGTACCATCCCCAGACAGATGGGCAGAGTGAAAGGACCATCCAGACACTAGAGGATATGTTGAGAGTCTGTGCAATAGACTTTAAAGGAAGTTGGGATGATCACTTGCCGTTGATCGAGTTTTCTTATAATAATAGCTTTCATGCTAGCATCGGAATGCCGCCTTATGAGGCCCTGTACGGAAGAAGGTGTCGATCTCCCTTATATTGGGATGAAGTAGGAGAGCGGAAGATGCTCGGACCCGAAGTGGTCCAAAGGACCAAAGACATAGTGGATCTCATCAGAGGACGGCTTGTAGCAGCCCAAGACAGACAGAAGAAATATGCAGACCTAGCCCGAAAGGATAAGGAGTATGGAGTAGGGGACTTAGCACTACTAAAAGTATCCCCTTGGAAGAGGTTAATGAGATTTGGAAAGAAAGGAAAACTAAGCCCAAGATACATTGGACCTTTCGAGATACTAAGACGGATTGGGAAGTTGGCTTACGAGCTAGCCTTACCCCCGAACCTACAACAAGTTCATAATATGTTCCATGTGTCAATGCTAAGGAAGTATCATCGGGATGCCAGACACATAGTGGAGTACGAGCATGTGGATATGCAACCGGATCTGACTTACGTGGAGAAACCTGTAAGGATTATAGATAAAAAGGAGCAGGTGCTTCGGAACAAAGTGATCAAGCTAGTCAGAGTGCTATGGCAGAATCATAATGTGGAAGAATCAACTTGGGAACTACAGAGCGCAATGCTAGAAAAGTACCCCCATTTGTTTTCTATTTGATTCCGGGACGGAATCCTTTTAAGGAGGGGAGACTGTAATAACCCCAAAATTTTGAACTTTTTGTAACCCTTATGAATAGTATTTTTGCTGATATTTCTGAATAAGAAAACTTTTCATGCCACACTATGTAGGGTTTCTTTTATGGATATTCTGAGATTTTATTGGTACTCTATATGATATATAAGTGTATGTAAAGATCGTCAGAATCCAAATTTGAACCTTTTGATTTTTCCCGAAAATCCACCAGATATTGAAAGAATTGAGTATAAGGTAACAGGATAAAAAGGATTTAAATTCAAGGATTTTAATAGAGGATCATAAAAAGGAATATAATGTATTGAGAAAGGTTAAGGGAACCTAAGTAATAAGATCCCGGGTATGATCCCTCAAACTATAAACGAAAACGAAAGTTAAGCGAACCGTATAACAGATCAGCGGTCATTAGCCAAGTAATTAGAAGCTAATCAAAGAGATTAGAGGGGATGCTGTCATCCAACCAATGAGAAGAGGACAAACGAGGGAGGGTGACATCACATGATGACATAAGGGAAGGAATTGTTGGATGATTGTGAACCACACAATAATTACCATGGTAAAAAGGTAAGAAATCAAAACAAAACAAATAAAAAAAATCAACCAACCAAAACAAATCAAAGGAAAACACAAAATCATTTCTTTCTTTAACCCAGGAGCTCTCGGCTTTTTCTTCATTTCAAGAAGAAGAATTTCAAAAATCAAGTTCCAAGCTTCCTTAATTGGTAAGATAATTATCTAGTACTCCTTATGCATAGATATAGCTATCCTATAAGTTTAAGCCTCCAAATCATTCACAATCTTGTCCAAGAAATCAATGAAGAAGATAATGAATAGTGATTTCAAGATTTTTAACTTGATTTTTCTTGTTTTTCCTTTAAGATCCAAGCATCCCTAAGACATCTCAAGGCTTCTTAAGGCTTCCTAGCTACTCCAATCACTTCAAGGAAGGTATAACATCTCCAAAACCTAGCTTTACTTTGTATATTAGGATGATTTTGATTGTTATGGTAAAAGAGTAGCTTGATGCTTGTAGGTTTAGAGTTTGGGTTGGAGTTGTAGTGAATTGAATGTTGAATCTTGTTAATTAGTAAATGACTTAAGTATAGTTTTAAATTCAAGTGTAAGAATAAGTAAAAATTGTTAATGTTGAGTTGTTGGGGCTGTTATGATGTAGTATGGATGGTTTTTTTATTGGGTTGTGAATTGGGGTTGATTGGTGGTTGATTTGGAATGGTATAAATTTGGGAAATCGCGTAAACATAGCCGTCGTAATGTCCGATTTACTTTAGACTGCTTTTGCTCATAACATTAGGACCTGAGAACTCCCTGCTAGGTTTTGACCATTGCCATTCTTAGATATTTCATGTTACGAGCTTCGTTTTGATATGTGGTTTGTTTGATTCCGATGTACGGTTTAGGAGAAACGGCCGTTTTAAGTAATGACGTTTCGTGAACGAACCATTACCCCTCGCCTTACTTTGAAACATAAGTTAAAGACCTTAATGGACTAATTGGAGTATGAAACATTTATGTAAAGTGTAATAGGCAGTTGGTAAGACACTCGCGAAAGAATCGCCTTAAAACTCGTAATGGTTAATTTATTAAAAATGGTGGAGTCGAGGGTACTCGAGCGACTTAAGAGAATCAGTAAGCGCGAAGCGAGCGTTAGAGTCTAATTTGGTTAAAGTATAGATTTACAAGTGACTTTGGTTTAATTCCAACTTACATGTTGTTTATAGGTTACCAGACTCGTCCCGAGCCATTTGTAACCCCCAGTCGCTCAGGCAAGTTTTCTACCCGTATAACTGTTGTTGTGATGTATATGTGTATATGCATGATCTTGTGATAAATGCATATTTGTTATTAGCAAATTCTTGCGATATATTGGAGCATGTGATATGGTATATATGCATGCCTGTTTCGTATTCTTGATTTATATATCTGTTGGTTCAAATGCTTATTAGTTGCATAATACCTATGCTAGAGATAAGCAGTAGTTGCGTATACCCTGAGTATAGGGGACCCAAAGGTGAACCCTTTTCTAAAACCGGGAGTAGATGTTCCCGAGTATATGATATATATATATATATATTGATATGGGTTTTAAAAAAAACTATTAATCGAATAAGGTTTATTCGATAACTTTATATTATTTAATGAATATTACTTGAATATTCATTCGAGGACTTATGACTCACTTTATATTATTTAATGAATATTACTTGAATATTCATTCGAGGACTTATGACTCACTTTATATTATTTAATGAATATTACTTGAATATTCATTCGAGGACAGATGACTCCGCTTATATTATTTAATTGAATATTATTTGAATATTCATATGAGGACCTATGACTCCGATTATTTTCTGAAATATATTCTTTATTTTACTAGAGAATAAGGTGTCGATAATCAGCCTTATTTTTTATTATTCAAATAAAGATAGTACTTTCATATAAGTATATCTTTGGTTATTTAATACTCATTTCAAGTATAAGTTTTACAACTTCTACTTCAATTATTTGTATAAAGATTATTATTTATGGGAATATTATTTAAATAATAATAATCAGATATTTTCTAATATAATGGGACTGATTTACTTTATTAAATCAGCATTACTCCAAACACTCTTTAAAGTGTTTTCGAATCTTTAAAATGATTTTTAAAAGTTAGAGCAGACCCCAAAACTCATTTTTATATATTTAAGATCTTCCTTTTTAAAGGGGATTTAAATACTTGCTCAAAACCAGAGGGATCCGGCTCTGTGGTGTATTTTATATTCGCAACAAGGTTGCGGTTTTGGTAAATGAATTGATTACTTACCCAACGTTCGGGAAGTAAGTCCATCTATCGAGTCGGCATAAACAACATGGGCTCCGTGGGCGTCCATGATAGTGTAAGTGGCTCAGTGGGAGTCCATCAAATGCGTAAGTGGCTGAGTGGCAGTCTAGCATAAGGTCCTATTGCGACCAGGGTGATGACCAGTGGGGAATTCGTCCATCTACTAGTAGAAAAGGTTACTTATTGGTATCTTTGCCTGATCAGCAAGATATCGGGTTTATGCCACAATTCTTTTTCCTTCCAAAAATTTATTGGATGTTACAAACTCTGTTTATACCTTACATGACAGAGGTTTCCAGGAACTGTATAAAGAAGGTATATATGTGGATATATATATCGGAACTTAATGAAGTATATCATAGCTTCATTTCCTTCAATAATACTGCAAAGATTTAATCTATTCAAATCTTGTCTCGTAGTCTCATCTATGTGATGAACTGTTGAAAGCTCATTATACTTTGAACAGTGGTAGTTCAAGTAGCTTTATAAATGATATAAGTATAGTAAAGTATTTGGTAACTTCATCCCTTGTTTTTACTTATATCCAGTAAGTAATTATCTTACACTTGATAAAGGATTCTAGTAAGTTATCCATTTAGATACTTGCATTATTGTTTACACTATATGATTATCTTGCGAGCTGTAATGCTCACTCTTGCTTTATTTCTTCATCACACAACAACAATTAGGAAAGATGGCCAGACTCAAGCAGACCCAGCGCAAGAGCGTGGGAAGCGCCCCGTGCCTTCACGTTGAGATATAGCTGCTATAGCTGCAGAGGTTGATCTATCTGTAGATCAGACCTTCTACTTTTGAGAATCAATTACGTATAATTATAACTTGTGGCAGATAATGGCAATTAATTGTAAACTTATTAAGTAATCATTTTGGGTTGTAATAACTTTTAAATTGTGGATTCAAAGACTTGTACCTATTTCAATTTCATCTCTGAGACTATAACGGGTTGTGGTGTGTGTTAGTATGGGGTCACAGCATAAGGTTAACTATTATTAATTAAGTGAAGTGATATTGTGGAAAGAAAGACCGTGACGACCCGGATCCCTGACCCCGGATCTGGGGGTGTTACAACAGCGCTTGCCAAGGAATGGTCTAAGCATTCCATCTCCCCGGTTGACTATCAAGACTTTGTCCTTCAACAGGACTTGGAGGGGAACGAGCTTTTCGGAGCGCTTTGGCGACGGTATGTCTTTTTCCTTAGCCGTTCATAGTTACCTTTTTATTTTTCCTGTCTCTTATTTTTGCTGTGTTTCTTGTAGGCGAACGCCCATTTTCAAGGGGCGATTCACCAAGCCAAGGCTTGGAAGGTTGGCCTGGAGGATGCGAACAAGAAGTTGGAGGAGGCCAACCAAAGAATAGAGGCCCTTGAAGCCCAACTTGCCTCATCTACTTCGGACTTGGAAACGGCTCGGGCTGAAAATGTTATCCTCAAGGCTCAAAAGGATAAAGCCTTTGACGGCTGGATGGACACTCAGGAGTTCAAAGATTTAATGGTGGAGCACGATGCCCTCCTTTATCCAGTCAGCTACAAGGATGGGATGCCGCTGTGGAGGCCATTCCGGATGAATTTCCAGAAGTCTTCAAACAGTCCTCCTTCCCTTGCCCTGCGCGAGTTCCAGCACTTAGGGGTGTTACAGACAAGCTCACTGACCTGATCAAGGATGGCCCGTCGGGGAGTCAAGGCCAAGGCGAAAAGAGGAAGGAGCTCGAGTCCCGCTCTAGAGAGGAGGAAACTTCTTCTGAAGAGGAGTCTGAGCCCGTTACAAAGAAGGTCAGGGTAGAAGAGCCTCCAATGGTAGCGCCTCATAAACCAGCATCTCCTGCAGCATCCAAAGCGTACGAAGGCAGTTCCGAGGGAACCTCTACGGGGACTTCCGAGGGGACGACTGAGACATCCGAGGAGACTTCGGATGGTGGTTCCGAAGAATCCCAGCCTTCCAAGGCCTAAATTTTTTTTATGTATTTCTTCTTTATTAGAGAACATTTGAACTTTGTAATTGACTTTTCGTATTTTGCCCAAATATCATCCTATTTCTCCCTTGATTTTTAAAACTCAAGTTTATAACTTGGTTTTATCTTTCATAAAACAATTAATCTAACAGGCCAAGATTAAGTTGAAGGTTTTATACTATAACTTGGTATCCTAGAATTTGTTACATGAAATGGGTTCAACCCTGATAAAATCTAAACATATCTTCTATACAGAAAAATCCTACGCAAGCAAAGCTTCAAGGTGCTTTTAAACCTACTTGTCATTCTGACAAGTGAGAATCGTACTTTAACTATTTTACACATAGTAAACCTTCAGGTTTTGTGCATGCCAAGTTCTCGGGACTTCAAAACCATCCATAGTCTCCAGCTTGTAGGTTCCTCTACCCTGAACGCTCTTGACTTTGTACGGCCCTTCCCAATTTGGGGCAAGTTTCCCTTTCTGCCCTACACCAGAAGCTTCCACTTTCCTCAAAACTAAATCACCTTGTTTGAAGAATCTTTCTTTAACCCTTAGGTTGTAATAAAATGAAGCTTTTTTCTGATATTCCACTATCTTCACATGTGCCTCATCTCGTACTTCATCAATTAGATCCAGGGCTAACCTTTGCCCTTCTTCATTTTCCTCAACATTGAAAGCTTGAATCATGGGGGAGGAATGTGATATCTCTACAGGAACAACTGCTTCTGCACCATATGCTAACATGAAGGGAGTTGCTCCAGTCGTGACTCTACAGGTAGTCCTATAGGCCCATAGTATGGGGAGTATTTCATCCACCCAGTTATTCCTTGACTTCTCGATCCTCTTCTTTAGTCCATCCAGGATTATTCGATTGG
This sequence comes from Apium graveolens, assembly GCF_009905375.1. Lineage (NCBI taxonomy): Eukaryota > Viridiplantae > Streptophyta > Magnoliopsida > Apiales > Apiaceae > Apium > Apium graveolens. The sequence continues at coordinate 33,550,787 of NC_133649.1, read as the reverse complement.
CCACTTCCGCTTGCCCATTGGCTTGCGGGTGAGCCACATATGTGAATCGTAACTTAATTTTATTTTCCTCACAATACTTCTTGAACTCCTCGTTGTTGAACTGTGTTCCATTGTCAGTGATTAGGATGCGGGGAATTCCATACCGGCACATAATACTTTCCCACAGGAATTGTGTGACCTTCTTAGTTGTGATCTTGGCCAAGGTTTTGGCTTCAATCCACTTGGTGAAATAATCAATGGCCACAATCAGAAACTTCCTTTGTGCCGTGGCCATGGGGAAGGCCCTAATATATCCATTCCCCACATAGAAAAGGGGATGGGCGAGTTAATAGAGGTCAGCATCTCGGGGGGTTGTCTAACAACTGGTGCATGCTTCTGGCAACGGTCATATTTTTTCACATATTCTTTGGCATCAGCCATCATTTCCGGCCAATAAAAGCCTAAACGTGTTATCTTATGAGCCAAGGCCCTGCCCCCCAAGTGTTGCCCGCATATGCCTTCATGTACTTCTTCAAGAGCCAAGCGAGCCTCATCTGGCCTGAGATATCTTAAGTAGGGAACCACGAAAGATCTTTTATACAGAATTCCATCTATCAAAGAATATCTTAGTGCTCGAACAACCAATTTTCGTGCTTCAGTAGCATCATTTGGTAACCATCCGGTTTGAATGTGAGCCTTAATGAGATCAATCCATGACGTCCCCAGGCCTATAGGAGCCACAAGCTTAACATTAAAGCTCCGTGTTTTCAAAACGTGGTAGTATACACTTCCAGAACTTTCTTCCATCTCTGATGAAGCAAATTTTGACAACAAATCTGCCTTAGCATTTTCCTCCCTTGGAATGTGCTCAACATGGCATTCGTCAAATTGGGTCATCACGACCCTTACTAGGCGGACATATTTAGCCATCGTCTCATCTCTTGCCTCAAACTCTCCCTTCACCTGGGATATGACCAATTTCGAGTCTCCACAGACTTTTAAGTTCTTGACTCTATGTGTCCCTGCTAAGCCAAGACCAGCTATCAGAGCTTCATATTCTGCCTCATTATTTGTGGTTGGGAAGTCTAGCTTCATAGCATACTCAATTAAGAACCCATCAGGGCTTTGTAAAACCAAACCTGCTCCACTTGAATTCGTTTTTGATGCTCCATCAAAATAGAGAACCCAGTATTCTTTTTCCTTATTAACCTTCTCTTTATCCCCCTTATCAACTTCCTTGTCTTGAGGTATGCTATCTTCCTGCCCCCCGACTTTTTGGTTGGGTGGTACATTCCACCACGAAGTCAGCTAGCACCTGGGCTTTTATTGCCGTTCGTGGTTTATACTTGAGATCGAACTCTCCCAGCTCTATTGCCCACTTGATCAATCTCCCACTTGCCTTGGGACTGTGAATGATATTTCTCAGGGGTTCGTTAGCACCTCAATCTGATGAGCCTGAAAGTAAGGACACAGCTTTCTCGAAGCCATTACCAAACCGAGAGCAAATTTCTCAATAGTTGAATAATTTAACTCAGCACCGTGCAGAATTTTGCTGACATAGTATACGGGTTTCTGGACTTTCAGTTCCTCCTTAACAATACAGCGCTCAAGGCACTCTCTGAAACAGCTAAGTACAAGAATAAAACTTCATTCAAAACTGGATTGGCCAACAACGGGGCATGCGCCATATATTTCTTCAATTCTTCGAAAGCCTTCTGGTTTTCCTCACTCCATACAAAGTCCTTAATGTTTTTTAGTGACTTAAAGAATGATAGGCACTTGTCTCCTGACTTAGAGATGAATCGTCCCAAAGCAACAACCCCTCCTGTGAGCTTCTGAACATCCTTGATAGTTTTTGGTGGTTCCATGTCCAGGATTACCTTTATTTTATTGGGGTTAGCCTTGATCCCTCTCTTGGAGACCATTAATCCCAAAAATTTTCCAGATCCTACTCTAAATGCACACTTTGTAGGATTTAACATCATTTTGTTGTACCTCAGGACCTCAAAAGCTTCCCTTAAATGGGCTATATGATCAGTCTTTACTAGACTCTTGACTAACATGTCATCAACATAGACTTCCATAGTCTTGCCAATAATATCCTTAAAAATTTTATTTACCAACCTTTGATAGGTGGCTCCTGCATTCTTGAGACCAAATGCCATAACAAGATAACAATAAACACCAAAGTCAGTGATGAATGATACCTTTAGAATGTCATCCTTGTGCATCTTGATCTGATTGTATCCAGTAAATCAGTCCATAAAGCTCAGCATTTCATGCCCAGCAGTGGCATCTATCAAAGTATCGATCCTTTGTAACGGAAAACAGTCCTTAGGACAGGCATCATTTAGATCAGTGAAGTCCACACACATCCTCCATTTTCCATTAGATTTCTTCACCATTACAGGGTTTGCTAACCACTCTGGAAATTGAATTTCCTCAATGAAACAAGCCTCCAAGAGCTTCTCCACTTCCTGTTTTATAGCGTCTTGCCTTTCTGGAGCAAAACTTCTTTTCTTTTGTTTTACCGTCTTCTGATTTGGGTCCACATTCAGCTTGTGAGTAATCAGTTCTGGGTCTATTCCTGGCATATCAGCCGCTGACCATGCAAAAACATCACTATTTTCTTGTAAAAATTTCACCAACTTCCCTCTAAAAGGCTCCTCGAGCGTTGCTCCAATAAAAGTCACCTTCCCAGGATCTTCGGGGGCCAAAGAAATTGAAACCAAGTCTTCTGCTGGCTTTCCCCTTTTCTCATCATTCTCTCGGATATCCAGATCTTCAATAGGAAGAACTTGCCCCCCAACTCCATCTGCCCTCAAAGAGGCCACATAACAGCTTCCTGCCATTTTTTGATATCCTCTTTCTTCTCCAATCCCATCTCGAGTCGGAAACTTCATAACCGAATGATAAGAAGAAGGGACTGCCTTAAAGGCGTGTATCCATGTTCTTCCCATGATAGCGTTGTAGGTTGAACTAGCCTTCACCACCACAAAGTCCAACATTTGAGTTGCTTGCCTTGGTTCCTGTCCTATGGTTGTTGGCAACTTGATTATTCCTTCTACGGGGCATTCCACTCCTGAGAATCCATATATCGGCATGTCGGTTGGGGTCAGTTGGGAGTCATTATATCCCATCCTTAAAAAGGTGTCATGGAGCAAAATATCCACTGAAGCACCATTATCCACAAGGACCCTTCTTACCGGGCTGTTCCCTATTATCGGGGTAATGACCAACGGGTCGTCATGGGGAAATTTCACACCCTCCAGATCAGAATCATCAAAAGACATTGTTACTCCTGTCCTAGCCCTCTTCGGGGCTTCCCCAACAATATGCATAACTTCTCGAGCATACGCTTTCCTGGAGTTCTTGGATAACCCAGCAGCAGTTGGTCCTCCAAAAATTGTGTTGATCACAGGCCCTTGGGAGCGCAGTCCCCTGAAGATTGTATTTATCATCGGTCTCCTAGGTTGGGGATTTCGCCCTTGATCTTCTTGATCTCTCCTTCGGTCATCCAAGTTCCTTCTCATATTGTTGCTTCTATCCCCTCATTCTCCAGTATATTTGTTCAATCTTCCTTTTCGAATGAGGAACTCAATTTCATCTTTTAGTTGCCTACACTCATCGGTGTCATGACCAACATCTTTGTGAAATCTGCAATACTTGCTCTTATCTAGCTTGGCAGCATCAGCCTTCAAGGGCTTAGGCCAGCAAATATCTCTATCTTTCTCGATCTCCATCAAGATCTGGCTTCTAGGAGCATTCAGTTTAGCGTATTCAGTGAAGTTTTGCCCAGGTCCTCCCTTCTTGGGGGTTGAATCAGAGTTTTGCTCGGTTCTAGGATACTTGTCCTTAGCAATATACTCCAGATCAGTTTTCCGCTTCTTGACTCCAGTGGGCTCATTACTTACTACAGTCTTCCTCATGCTTTCTTCAACCTTGATATACTTCCCTGCCATATCCTGGAGCTGCAACATGCTTTCAGGGGGACGTTTGGCCAAGGACATTTTAAAAAACTCATCCCTAGTTCCTTGTTGCAGTGCTATCATGGCTACCTTATCATCAAGGTCTGGGACTTTTAAAGCCTCCTTTGTGAAACGATTCAGGTAATCTCTCAAGGATTCCTTTGTTCCCTGCACAATGCTCATAAGAGATGCTGAACTTGTAATAACCCCAATTTTTGGAAAATTTTTGAAACCCTTATGAATAGTGTTTTTGCTGAATGAGAAAACTTTTCATGCCACACTAGGTAGGAGTTCTTTTATGGATATTCTGAGATTTTATTGGCACTCTATATGGTATATAAGTGTATGTAAAGATCGTCAAAATCCAATTCCGAACACTTTGATTTTTCCCGAAAATCCACTAGATACGGAAAAAATTGAGTATAAGGTAACAGGATAACAAGGATTTAAATTAAAGGATTATAAGAGAGGATCATAAAAGAAATATGATATATTGAGAAAGGTTAAGGGAACCTAAGTAATAAGATCCCGGGTATGATCCCTCAAACGATAAACGAGAACGAAAGTTAAGCGAACCGTATAACAGATCAGCGGTCATTAGGCAAACAATTAGGAAGTTAATCAAAGGGATTAGAGAGGATGATGTCACCCAACCAATGAGAAGGGGACAAGGAAGGAAAGATGACATCATAGCATGACACAAGCATGACATAAGGAGGAAGGAGATGTGGATGGTTATTAACCACACAAAGTCAAGGCTAGAAAGGTAATTAACCAAAAAACAAGACAAAAAGCAACCAACCAAGCCAAAACATTTCATTTTCATCAAAAAACACAAACTCCCCATTTTCTTCATGAAGCTCTCGGCTTCTTTTCTTAAAAAATGAAGATCCAAGCTCCACCACTTACTATTTAGCAAGGTAATTATCTAAGCTTCCCCATGGATAGTTACATACTTCCTATAAGTTTAAGCTTCTAATTCCAAGCCAATCTTTTTCTATAAATCATGGAAGAAGATGGTGAATAGTACTTTCTTGAAATTAATTTTTGTGTTCTTGATTTCTTTGAAAGAACAAGCTTGTAGGAGGTTAGATTAAGGCTTCCATGGGCATTTCAAGGATCTTTCATGGATTAAAAGCTCCAAGGAAGGTATAAACTCCAAACCCTAGCTTTAGTTTTGAGTAATTAGGAATGAATATGTTTGATATAGTATATGTGAAGCATGATAATTGATTGTTTGAAGTTTGGTTGAGTTTGTAGAGATTAGTTGGTTTTGTGGTATTGTTGGAGTTGTAAATCTTGATAATTAGTTAAAGAACCTAAGTAAAGCTTTTAGTTCATGTGGGGAATAAGTATAAATGGTTAATGTGGATTTGTTGGGGCTGTTATGATGTGGTTTGAATGGATGTTGGTTGTATGATTGATTTGGGGTTGAATTGTGGTTGGTTTTGAATGGTTTAAATTTGGGAAATCACGTAAACATAGCCGTCGTAACGTCCGATTTTCTTTAGACTGTTTTTGTGCATAACATTAGGACCCGAGAACCCCCTGCTAGATTATGACCATTGCCATGTCTAGATAGCTCGTGCTACGAGTTTCGTTTTGATATGTGGTTCGTTTGATTCCGATGAACGGTTTAGGAGAAATAGTCGTTTTAAGTAACGACATTTCGCGAACGAACCCTTACCCCTCGCCTTACTTTTAAACATAGGTTAAAGACCTTAAAGAACTAATTGAAGTATGAAACATTTATGTAGGGTGTAATAGGCAGTTGGTAAGACACTCGCGAAGGAATCGCCTTAAAACTCGTAATGGTTAAATTATTAAAAATGGTGGAGCCGAGGGGACTCGAGTGACTTAAGAGAATCAGTAAGCGCAAAACGAGCGTTAGAGTCTGAGTTGGTTAGAGTATAGATTTACAAGTGACTTTGGTTTAATTCCAACTTACTTGTTGCTTATAGGTTACCAGACTCGTCCCGAGCCATTCGTAACCCCCAGTCGCTCAGACAAGTTTTCTACCCGTTATAACTGTTGTTGTGATGTATATATGTATATGCATTATCTTGCGATAGATGCATGTTGGTTAATTAGCAAATGTTGCAATATATTGAAGCATGCTGATATGGTATATATATGCATGCCTGTTTCGTATTCTTGCCAAATATATCTGTTGGTTCAGTTGATAATACCTATGCTAGAGAATAGCAGTAATTTGCATATACCCTTAGTATAGGGACCCAAAGGTGAAAACATTTTCTAAAACCGGGAGTCGAGGATCCCGAGTAGATTTTATATATATATATTTATATATATATATGGTTATAGTTTTCAAAACTATTAATCGAATAAGGTTTATTCGATAACTTTATTTTATTATTGAATATTATTTTGAATATTCATCCGAGGACTTATGACTCCTTTATTTTATTATTGAATATTATTTCGAATATTCATCCGAGGACTTATGACTCCTTTATTTTATTATTGAATATTATTTCGAATATTCATTCGAGGGCTTATGACTCAGTTATATTATTAATGATTATTAATTGAATATTCATTTGAGGATGTATGACTCCGTTATTTTATTTAATGAATATTATTTATAATATTCATTCGAGGTATTATGACTCCGCTTATTATTTAATAATATTCTTTATTTTATTAAAGAATAATGTTTCGATAATCAAACTTATTTTCTATTATTCAAATAAAGATAGTACTTTCAAATAAGTATATCTTTGGTTATATAATACTCATTTCAAGTATAAGTCTTACAACTTCTACTTCAATTATTTGTATAAAGATTATTCTTTATGGGAATATTATTTAAATAATAATATTCAGACATTTTCTAAATATATTGGGACTGATTTACTTCATTAAATCAGCATTACTCCAAACACTCTTTAAAGTGTTTTCGAGTCTTCCAAATGATTTTTAAAAGTTAGAGCGGATCCCAAAACTCATTTTTATATTTAAGATCTTCCTTTTAAAAAGGGGATTTAAATACTCGCTCAAAACCTGAGGGATCCGGCTCTATGGTGTATTTTATATTCGCAACAAGGTTGCAGTTTTGGTAAATGAATTGATTACTTACCCAACATTCGGGAAGTAAGTCCATCTATCGAGTCGGCATAAGCAACATGGGCTCGGTGGGCGTTCATGATAGTGTAAGTGGCTCAGTGGGAGTCCATCAAATGCATAAGTGGCTGAGTGGAAGTCCAGCATAAGGTCCTATTATGACCAGGGTGATGACCAGTGGGGAATTCGTCCATCTACTAGTAGAAAAGGTTACTTATTGGTATCTTTGCCTGATCAGCAAGATATCAGGTTTATGCCAAAATTCTTTCCTTTCCAAATTTATTGGATATTGCAATTCTGTTCATACTTTACATGACAGAGGTTTTCAGGAAACGTATGTATATATATAGGTGTATATATATATCGGGACTTAATGAAGTATATCATAACTTCATTTCCTTCAAAATATTTCAAAGATTGAATCTATTCAAGTCTTATCTTGTAGTCTCATCAGTGTGATGAACTTTTGAAACTAATTATAACTTGAACGGTGGTAGTTCAAGTAGTATTTGGAAAAGATATAAGTATATTGGAGTATCTTGTAACTTCATCTTTTAAACTTATATCTAGTTAATAATTGTCTTATGAATGACAAAGATTTTCAGAAAAACGTTGAGACAAGGTTAGATATATGAGATCACCTTGCAACGATATTTTTATACAGTTATAAATTGGAACTTTGTGTATATTATACATGGAAGAGGACTTCCCATATTTTGAAAAGTATATATGTATATATATACTGAATATTTTGCGACTTCATCGCATTAAGATATCAACTTGGTTCATTTCTTTTGACCAAGACTTTCATGAGTACTATGAGAAGGCTCATATATTGTTAATCATTATACATATTATTTTGGTGGGCTTGTTGCTCACCCTTGCTTTCTTCTTTCATCACACAACAACAGATAGAAAAGATGAACAGGACCAAGCTCCCGATTCGCAAGCGATTAGGAAACATTCCGTAGTTTCCGATAGGCGTTGATGTCGCTGTAGCTGAGGTAGGAACTACCAATAGGCTAGGCTTTCAACTTTTGATGTACCAGACTTATGTATCTTTATCAATTGTAATAATGGTAAATAAATGTAAATCTATTCAGAAACCTTTTTAAGGTGTATTGACATATAATTGTGGAATAAAACGACTTGTGATTATTTTTGGATATTCATCTCTGAGACTATAACTTGTGGTGTGTGTGTTTATTGTGGGGTCACAGTACAGAGTAGTTGATTGTGTATTAAGATTGGGTCTTATTAAGGGAAATGGAACTCATGACAACCCGGATCCCCGACCCCAGATTTGGGGGTGTTACAGAACTTTTCTCATGAACTCTCCCACTGATGAATTGCTTAATAAAAGCCTGGCTTAATTCTATGAACGACCCAATAGAGTTTGGGGGCAAGCGACTATACCACCTTTGAGTCATACCCGACATGGTTTGAGGAAAGGCCCGACACTTAATAGCATCATTCACGGGCTGCAACAGCAGTGCATTAGAGAATGTTCTAACATGATTAGCGGGATCTCTCGTACCATCATAAGCTTTTATAATTGGCATCTTGAACTTCCTTGAGATATGGGCATTCATTATATTTTTAGTGAAGGGTGGAGTAGAATCATCAGGATCTCCAAGGGGAAGAAGATTGCTTGGATCAGCCCTTGGGACAACAACCCTTCTCTGCACTGGACCATCCAGGTCTATGATGGGAGGAGGATTTCTCCCCCTAGGAGGTGCTGGGGGTCTGGTGCGCCTCCAGGTCGCGCCTTAGCCTTTGAATTTCAGCCTCGTGAGCCCTGATTCTTTCCTGCACTTCTTGGGGATTCGTCTCGTGGGTGCTCTGAGGTCTTTGGCTACCTTCAGCCATCGGCTCTTTGCCAGCACATCTCCTTCTTGGGGCTACTTCATCATCCGAAGATTCAGAGTCTCTCTCAGTGTAAGACCAGAAAATTTCTGATCCTCAGGAAAATGAGCCAAACCTCATATGTATGGGGGCGATCGCCCTCGTGCTTCACTCCGCCCAGCTTGTCCGCTTCCTCCAACCTCGGGGTAAAGGGGCATCCCATAAGGGGGGTTAGTAGTAATAATAGTTGAATATTCGTACCCGACGGGTTGAGAATTCACAGGTGTATATATTTTTTGAACTTGAGGATTCATACCTTGAGTAGCCGAGGGGATCGTCCCTTGTGGTTGAGGTTCAGTTGCCCCTACCTGGGCTTCTCCTTGCGTGGTTGCATAGGTTGAGTGAGGAGGCACCTCCACAGTTGAAGAGATTACTTGGGTTGTCCCCATTGGTGTTTCTCCTCCAAGGGCTCTAACTGTTCTCCGTGTTCTCGCTATGGTTATTGTTGTGTTTCCCACAGACGGTGCCAAATATTATGGATAAAAAACTAAGGTTATTATTTGTTGTATTTATTGCTAAGGTTCGGGAGCTCAAGGCCTTTAATGGCTGCTCTCGTGTTTCGTAGCTTAACTCTGCCTTTACGAGATGCCTACGTATCTCTGTGAATTAGAGAATCAAGCCAAAAAAACGTAGTTCTGATTTGTTGGGTGAGGCCCCTTATATAAATATTGGGAGTCCTTGAATTGGACTTGGTATAGGAGACTTGGTAGCCAAGTCTCAGAATTAGAATGGACTTTGGAGTCCTAAATAGTAGGAAATTGATTCCTTATCCTTCTAGGTCCCTTTGAGGCTAATCTACAAGGATTTATGTCCTTATCAGGACTCTTCTCAATAGCTGATTTTTCCCTTATTAATTAATTATGAAATTAATTGATATTCAGGGTTTTTGGGCCTTCTTTGTTTCATCAGGCCTGATCTGGTCCATCAGGCCTGATCAATGTGTTAACCTTTTTGGTCTGAATGTCATACATCTTCTTATTGGGCCTAGCAGCCCAAATCATTTATAATTAATGTAATATTTAATTACACAATCATGATTTATTTATCCCTATCAACTACTGATACATAATTCCTTACCTTTAATAGTGAGTGTGATAGTCTTATCAGTAGAGTTGTATGTAGCAGTCGTCCACATCTCTTCAACAACCTCATAGAAGATGGTGGGTGATTCTAGCATTGCATAGCTGAGTTTGCAGTTCTTCACAAAATCCATCATTTTGTGGTAGTCACTTGAATGTCGAATCCCATTGTTTAATAGAGCCGTGAAGATGTTTTTTCTCATAGATGTATCCAGTTTGTGACATGATCTTGACTACTGGTGCCATTGTTAGAGAATGGAAATTGCAGAGATAAAGATGATAGTTGCTTTTGAGAGAGAGAATTTAGAGCTGGATAATTTGAGAATGATAAAAGAAAAGCAATGGAAATGAAATAAGCTTTTATACTATCTCAAAAATAACTGTCAAAAAAATAATAAAGTAAAATAAAGTAACCAATGAAAATTTCCCAAAATAGCTGTTTAAAAATAAACTATAAAAATTCCATCAATTATCTGTCGTGTTATGCTTACAAACTGTAAGTATACTCGATGGATAATGTTCAGGGAATTAACAGCTAAGATTCAGACAATTCGACGGATGATGAGGATAAATCGGTTATCCGTCGAGTCATAAAATATTCCAGAAAAGTAATTGATTTTTATTTACAAACAGTATTTCGACGGATGATCAAACTCGATGTATAAAGATCATCCGTCGAGATGTAAATTCTGACTTAGCCAAAATTCCATCTAAGACTGAAAAATCAATTAAATTTCTGGATGTATAACAACTCGCAAATTATCTGAAAAGGTTTAAGAATAATTAAGCATACCTAACTCACTTACCAACCTTGGAAAGGTGGATTCATCCAGTGGCTTGATAAATATATCTGCAAGCTGTTTTTCACTTGGAACAAAATGTAGTTCCACATTACCATTCATTACATGTTCCCTTATGAAGTGGTACTTGATGTCTATGTGCTTTGTCCTTGAATGCTGTACTGGATTTTCAGTGATGGCAATTGCACTTGTGTTATCACAGAAAATGGGAATTCTTTCAACTTGCAGACCATAGTCTAGCAATTGATTTTTTATCCATAAAATATGTGCACAGCAACTGCCAACAGTAATATATTCAGCTTCAACTGTAGAAGTAGAAACTGAATTTTGCTTTTTACTAAACCAGGACACAAGCTTATTTCTTAGAAATTGACAGGTTCATGCTGTACTTTTTCTATCAATCCTACAACCTGCATAATCTGCATCTGAATAACCAGTTAGATCAAAACCAGAATCTCTAGGGTACCAAAGGCCAAGTTTTGGTGTTCCCTTGAGATATCTGAAAATTCTCTTAATAGCTACTAAGTGAGATTCTCTAGGATCAGCCTGAATTCTATCACACAAACATGTAGCAAACATTATATCTAGCCTACTAGCTGTTAAGTACAGAAGTGAGCCAACCATGCCCCTATAACTTGAAATATCCACAGACTTTTCAATAGTGTTTAATTCAAGCTTAGTTGCAGTGGCCATGGGAGTTTTTGCAGATGTGCAATCCATTAGATCAAACTTCTTTATAAGATCATAAATGTATTTAGTTTGACTAATAAATATTCCATCACTAACTTGCTTAACTTGCAAACCAAGAAAGTAAGTTAGTTCTCCCATCATACTCATTTCATACTTACTTTGCATCAATTTGGCAAACTTTTTGCAAACTTTTTCATCTGTAGAGCCAAAAATAATGTCATCTACATAAATTTGAACAAGTATACTAGAGCCATTAACATTTCTAAAGAAGAGAGTTTTGTCTACAGTATCTCTAGTGAAGTTATTCTCTAAAAGAAACTTTGACAAAGTGTCATACTAGGCTCTAGGTGCTTGCTTCAGTCCATAAAGTGCTTTCAAAAGATAGTAAACATATTCTGGAAATTTTGGATCTTCAAAACCAGGAGGCTGACTGACATAGACTTCCTCCTTCAAATCTCCATTTAGAAAGGCACTTTTGACATCCATTTGATAGACTTTGAAATTGGCATGGGCAGCATAGGCTAAGAAGATTCTGATGGCTTCAAGTCTTGCAACAGGAGCAGATGTTTCATCCAAATCTATTCCTTCTTATTGACAATAGCCCTTAGCAACCAATCTAGCTTTGTTCCTAACTACTATGTTGTGGCACCCTCCAAACCCGGGTCAGAAGTTTGGGGTCCACACACACACCTTAATTATAACCTGCTTATAACAATAATAAAGATAATAATAATATGCAGTGACCCTACTTACCAACTACCATGGATCACAACAGGTTAAAGTATGCACACAAGCCAAACACATCTACTTATTACAAACCGTTCAAACCCCAACCATTCAAACTCAAACTGAGTATTAAACATTATTACAAACTTTTACAAACTTAAATTATTCCAAAAGAAGCCTGCTAGTTTAACTCGATCAACCTGAACCCCTAGCTCTCGCGCTGGACTGGGGATCCTCGCTACCAACTTGTTCCTTTTAAACTGGAAAGAATATAAACAACATCGCACAAATGAGCTAACTAGCTCAGCAAGTCACAATGACAAAACTCAGAATAATGATCATCAGGTAAATATGGTTATAATATCAAGTGAACAATGAATTATGATTTAGAATTGGATATTATATTTTTATTTTAAAAACCAAGGTTAGGCTGCTGATCAGTCACGTACTAACCCTGAGCAAAGCACACATCATTGCTCTAACTACTGGATCCAAGGCACACATTGGCCTAACTTGACCATTATATGGTCTGACCATGAATCTGGTCCACAATTTTGTAAAAACAATCCAATTCTAGCATAATAACAGAATAAGCAACAATAAACAATACACAGATTCATTAACAATATTGGATGTTTCATAATGAAATGGTTTCAGAGTTCATGAGAATCAATATGGCATTTTCAAAGCTTAGCTGTTGGGTAATGAAAGAATTGGATAACAAAGGAATCAGTGTTTCAAGGTTTCAAGGATTTTGCCTTTCAAAGCATAGGATACAATGGTTTGAGTGTGTGGGTAATTCGATTCAGTGTTCGGTATTTAGTTTGTATGTATTTGTGGAGTAGTATCGTATACTTGAGGTTCGTCATTGGGTATGCAATAATCAATGGCTTAGAAAGAATAGGGTTTACGGCTCAAGAACAATAACTAGAATCAGGGTTTGGGTTTCAGTGCTTCAAAGCACTTGCAATATCAACAGGACTACCAAGTACTACAATATCTCGAGAAAGTTCAGAACACTTGCCTGGTATTAACTTACTATACTGTACTGGCATCCAATCTCAACCGCCTTACTCCTCAACTATCTGTTTCCCTTTCCTACGTCTTGCCTCTTCTGCTCACATATCATAAGCATCTATCAATATTCAACTCATATGATTCTATTCAACACATACTTCTATCTACCCTTCGTTTTACCCAAATCCGATTAACGGATTGAAAGTTATGCAATGATCAAGTAAATATCGAATATACAGACCGACAGTCAACCAACAAGTCACATATAACACATAATACGTCACATAATCAATGATATATCATTTATAAATAAGTCTCGGGTCATAAACAGGCTTTCAGGTATTTAAAATGATTTTTTAAAACATTTTTCCGAATTAAAACGGGTCGTTGGATCAATTTCGGGATAATAAACAAAGTTCGGTTGGCCAATTCTGGCTCTGAAACAATTTTATAATAATTATCGAGCCTTGAAAATAATTTAGAATAATATTTTAAAGCTCGAAACTATTTTTCAGAATTTTTAAATCATTTTTAAATAATTAAATCTAATTAAATAATTAATTAAAATCAATTAATAATTAATTAAATCAATTAATCAATTAATTTTTGAATTAATTGACCAATTAATCAATTAAAAATTAACTGAAATTAATTAACTAATTAATTCAGATTTATTTTTGAATTAAAAAGAATTTTCGAAATTAAAATAATAATTTATGGAATTTTCAGAAATTAAAAACAAATTTTTATAATAAAAATAAATAGGAAATATGATTTTTAAATAATTTGTAAATAGGAATCCTAAATTTGCAAATTCTGGAAACTTCAGGGACCAAACTACATCGTCCCCAAAAGTTCAGGTATCAAACTGCAATTTTACACCCCAATCACCTGAAAATGCAGGGGTGGCCGGAGAAGATGATTCCGGCCTCCTTACCTTACCACAAGCTCCAGATCACATCTACAAATTACCAGGAACACAACCATCCAATCAAAACAACCTAATAATCCCTGAGTTGGCCGGAATTTGGCCATGAAGTTTGCCAGTTTCCGGCGAACTTCGAAAATATTCAAAACACAACTCCCTTCTCTACAGACCTCGTTGATTCATGAAACTTATACGGCTGGATTGCAAATTTCACACAGAACACAACCCACTATACCACAACATCTATCTATTCCAAAATAAGAAGCCCCCAAATTTCAATTAAGAACATTCATACGGGTTATAAACCCTAATTTTAAAATTCGAAAATCAAACTCAAATTTGAACATATTATTTAACTCCAAATCAGACGTATAATATATCAAAATCATCAGAAAAACAAGCTCTACAACATGCAATCATCAAATCATACAAACAATCATCCGAACAAAAATTCATATTTTCACTAAAATTAATTCGAAAATAAATAAAATATTCAGAAAAATGACCTTGATTTCTGCAGGTGTATGGATTACATAATCTGGTAGAGCTCTTCAAGACCTTCAGATTGGTTACTCGAGCTTTCCAAACTGAATTCAATAACACCTCCAAAAGCTTGTTTGATTCCTGATATAAAACGGTACGTTTATTTATAAAAACTGATCCAAACGGTATTGGTTTTTGGGATAATTATCCAAACCAGTACAATTTGTACTGCGGTCTTGGTCTCAGCGCCTGGTTACACGTATTACGAGGTGATAATTGGGATACTTTAATAAAAAGCTCCCGTTTATCGAAAATACGGGTTTTATTGATTTACCGAAATGAATATTGTATCGAAAATATGGCGCCGGGACCCGCGCAGAATAAACCGTACGCCGGATCGAAAAAGTCAAAACATGGAAAATGCTCGGAATATTACAATTAGGTTAAAAAGGAGTTCTCGGAGGAGTTTCGGGTTCCAAAAGCGTAACAACGGATGACGGCGGTTGGTTCCCGTTTTTATAAAATAGATTTTAAATACTCAGAAAAAGATTTTATAAATTTCATATGATCCTTATAAATCCATAAATCAACATAAAAATAATTAGGAAGATATGACAATTATCTATATTTTATTTTGGACATATAAAAATTAAAATACTCAATTAATATTATTTTTAAAAATCCAAACACATATAACACTTAACAATTAGTTCACATAATGGATACTAAACACATATATTAATCATTTATTAACAACATAATTACACGATATATCTCGAATATTACATCCTTCCCCCTTTAAAAGGATTCTGTCCTCAGAATCTCCTTACGAAAACAAATGAGGATACTTTTCTCTCATATCACTTTCTAACTCCCAGGTTGACTCTTCAACCTTTGGGTTTCTCCACAATACTCTTACTAACTTTACCACTTTATTTCTCAATACTTTCTCCCTCTCCTCTAGAATCTTTATCGGACTCTCTACATATGACAAATCTGCCTGAAGCTCTATTGGCTCATATTCTATTACATGCTTGGAGTCTGGATTGTACTTCTTAAGCATTGATACGTGAAAAACATTATGAATACGCTCCATGTGTGGTGGTAATGCCAACTCGTAAGCTACTTTGGCAACGCGCTTTAGGATCTCAAAAGGTCCGACATATCTTGGACTTAGCTTTCCTTTCTTCCCAAACCTCGTTAGTCCTTTCCAGGGTGATACTTTCAGTAATACTAAGCTTCCCTCTTCAAACTCCATGTCTTTCCTTGACTGGTTTGCATATTTCCTCTGACAATTTTGTGCAGTTATCAATCTCTTCTGGATAATTTCAACAATTTCCTTTGTCTGCTATACCAGTTCAGGTCCAAGTATCTTGCGTTCTCCTACTTCGTCCTAATATACTGGAGATCTACATTTGTGTCCATAAAGGGCTTTATAGGGTGGCATTCCAATGCTGGCGTGATAACTGTTATTATAAGCAAACTCTACCAGAGGTAAATGCTCATCCCAACTTCCTTTAAAATCAATTGCACAAACACGTAACATGTCCTCGATTGTCTGGATCGTCCTTTCACTTTGGCCATCCGTCTGGGGGTGATAGGTCGTACTCATATTCAGTCTTGTTCCCAAACATTCTTGAAAACTTTTCAAAAATCTTGAATTTAATCTTGGATCTCGATCAGATATGATAGACACAGGAACTCCATGACAAACTACAATTTCCTTCAGGTACATATGGACCAACTTGTCGAGCGAAAATCTTTCATTTATAGGCAGAAAATGAGCCGACTTGGTAAGTCTATCCACTATAACCCAAATGGCATCATGATTAGCCCTTGTCCTTGGTAATCCAACTATAAAATCCATGGTAATATGTTCCCACTTCCACTCTGGAATCTCCAATGGCTGTAGCAATCCGCTTGGTCTCTGATGCTCTGCTTTAACTCTTTGACATGTATAACATTTACTAACCCATTCCGCAATTTCCCTCTTCATATCTGGCCACCAATAATTTTCCTTTAAATCCCTGTACATTTTGGTACTCCCTGGATGGATGGAATATCTTGAACTATGTGCCTCTTGTAAAATTTCATTCTTTAACTCCATCACCGGTGGAATCCAAATTCTAGATGAAAACCTCAGAATACCTTGATCATCTTTTTACGTGCATAATTCTTCACCTACCAAATGATTTATATCCTGATCCATTACATCTTCTTGTCCTTTCTTTATTTTTTCCAACAACTCCGGCTGGAAAGTCATACTGTACACTTTTGCTTCCTCAGGCTTGCAAACTCTAATCTCCAATTCCAATTTCTGAAATTCCTTATATATCTCTTCAGATACTGATAGAACATTCAACCTTTCCTTTCAACTTAACGCGTCTGCTACAACGTTCGCTTTACCGGGATGATAATTAATCGAGCAATCATAATCTTTGATCAATTCTAACCATCTTCTTTGCCTCATATTAAGTTCCTTCTGGGTGAATATATACTTCAAACTTTTGTGATCTGTATAAATCTCACACTTTTCTCCATAAAGGTAATGTCTCCAAATCTTCAAAGCCAACACTATGGCTGCTAGTTCCAAATCATGAGTAGGATACTTCTGTTTATGTGGTTTCAATTGCCTGGACGCATACACAATCACCTTGTCGTGCTGCATTAGAACACATCCTAATCCTTTGTGAGAAGCATCGCTATAAATTACGAAATTCCCTTGATCGTCTGGAAGTGACAAAACAGGTGTCGTGATTAATCTTCGCTTCAACTCCTGAAAACTCTCTTCGCACTTGTCGTTCCATATAAACTTTTCATTCTTTCGTGTAAGCTTTGTTAATGGTGTTGCAATCCTTGAGAAATTATGAACGAACCGACGATAATATCCCGCCAATCCTAAGAAACTTCTTACCTCGGTGGGTGTTCTTGGTCTCTCCCAATTTGTAATTGCCTTGATCTTTGCCGGGTCCACTTTGATCCCTTCGTTACTGACTATGTGTCCTAAGAACTGAACTTCCTGTAGCCAAAACTCACACTTCGAGAATTTAGCATATAACTTCTTTTTCCATAAAATCTCCAAAACTATTCTCAAATGTTCCGCATAATCCTCTTCTGTCTTTGAATAAATTAAAATATCATCTATAAACACAATAACGACTTGTCCAAATATTTCTTGAAAATTCTGTTCATCAGGTCCATAAATGCTGTCGGGGCGTTGGTCAACCCAAAAGACATTACTAAAAATTCATAATGTCCATACCTCGTTCTGAAAGCAGTCTTTGGTATATCTTCTGGCTTGATCTTCAGTTGATGATATCCTGATCTTAAATCAATTTTGGAGAAGTACTTGGCTCCCTTCAGTTGGTCAAACAGATCGTCAATCCTAGGTAACGGATACTTGTTCTTGATTGTAAGCTTATTGAGTTCTCTATAGTCGATGCACAGTCTCATGCTTCCATCTTTCTTTTTGACAAATAATATCGGGGCTCCCCAAGGGGATACGCTGGGTCTGATTACTCCTTTCTCTAACAACTCCTGCAATTTCTTTGCTAGTTCTTTCATCTCAACGGGCGCCATTCTGTACGGGGCCTTGGATACTGGTTCTGTTCCATGTGCTAAGTCGATTGCAAATTCAATTTCCCTATCTGGAGGAAGTCCTGGTAACTCAGCGGGAAACACGTCTGGAAATTCATTCACTACTGGAATATCTTCAAGTTTTGCTGGCTTCTAACTTCTGTCGATCACATATGCTACAAAATGCTCGCATCCTTGCCGTAATAACTTCTTGGCTTGAATCATTGTTAAGAACTTCTTTACTTGCTTCTGACCCTTGAACGTTACTATTCTTTCGCCTGGCGTCTTCACCATTACCTTCTTATTTCGACAATCTATCTGGGCATCATGCTTAGATAACCAATCCATCCCTAATATAACGTCAAACTCCCCTAACTTAAATGGTATCAAATCTACACAAAACTTACTACCAGAGATCTCAATCTCACAATTCCCACAAACTTGGTTAACATATATACATTCTTGATTTGCTAATTCCACAGTCATTATTTCATATAAATACTCAACTGGACAATTTAACTTACTAACAAAATCTTGTGAAACAAACGATCGAGTTGCTCCCGAATCTATTAACACTTTGGCACATAAAGAATTCACATTAAGCGTACCTGCCACGACATCCGTATCCTGGATAACATCCTTCACAGACATGTCAAAAACTCTAGCCCTTGGGGTCTCATTCACTGCTGGGGTAGATCCCATAATCCTCAATGAATTACTGACTGGGGCTGGTGTCTTGCAATCCCTGGCCATATGTCCTGGCTTTCCACATTTGAAGCACGTAAATCCAATGGTTGGAACCTTCACTGCTGGATTCCGGATAGGCTGATCCTTATTTACTGACTCTCTTGCTGGTTGATTTCGGCACTCCCTCGAATAGTGCCCTTTCTGGTTGCACTTGAAACATACCACATTTAACTTATTACAGACTACCCCATGCTTCTTCCCACATACTTGACAATCTGGAAAAGTTATTCTCAACTGATTCGGCTGATTTGCATTAACTGGACGGTTGCCCTGGCCTCCGTCGCTTGCATTTTGTCTCCTGAAATTAAAATTCCTCCCTGGCTGAAACTTGCCCTTCTTAAAATTTGGAAACTTCCCTGGTTGTGACTGGCCCTCATTCCCTTCAAATTTCCTTTTCTTGCTTTCCTTTTCCTTCTGGAACATCTCACTCTCTGTCTCCGCGATCATGGCCTTCTGTACCATTCCTGCATAGGTCTCCAACTCAAAAATAGCTACCTTTCCTATGATCCATGGCTTCAAGCCTTGCTGGAATATCTTAGCTTTCTTCCTGTCAGTATCCACATATGACGGCACATACCTTGACAATTCCTCAAACTTACTTTCATAATCTGCCACCGACATGTTCCCTTGCTTTAATTCTAAAAACTTCAGCTCCATCTGATCCTGAACAAACTGGGGAAAATACTTTTCTAAAAACAATTCCTTAAACTTCTCCCAAGTAATAACATCTGGACCTTCCAATATCTTCACCATTTCCCACCAATAGGTGGCCTTATTCTTCAGATAGTAACTCGCAAACTCAACCTTTTGTTCCTCCTTCACTCTTACTAAGGCAAATGCCTTTTCTATTTCCTTTAACCAAACATTTGCTTCAATCGGCTCTAAGGAACCCTTGAATTCTGGTGGGTTTACTGCCTGAAAAGTTTTGAAAGTTACCTGGGGATTGGTATGCCTTTGTTGTTGTTGTGCCAGGTGAACTGTTTGTTGGGCCAAGATTTGGAGAATCTGGGTTATTGATGGGTCTATGGATCCTGGGTTCACATTTGGATTTGTATCATCTTGGTTGTTATTGTTGTTGGTTTCTTCATTCTGGGTGTTGGTGCGGGTATTTCTTCTAGAAGGCATTTTTCTGTAAAGAACCAAACAACTTATTTAGCTTTTGAATCAAATCTTTTGCATAAAAGAACAGTTTTGTAAAACAGAAATATCTCTTTTTGAAAATAGTTGTAACTAAGTAAATTGCATGCTTCTTTACAGAATATAAACAGTTATGGAAAACAGGGTACATGGTATCACAGGGAATATCTGGTGTAATAAATAAGGTAAAGTAAAACAGGTGTAATAAAGTAAATGATAGTGCTGGAAAAGAAAAAGGTACTGATATATAGATCAAAAGTTTAGGGTAGTACAAGCGTAAAGACGCTTCGAAAGTAAAAGCAAAAGGGTACAACAACCTACTCACTAGTCAGCATAGCTAGTCTATAAATACAACTCAAAAGCTTACTGATACACACTATACACTACTGTACATACTATACGATCATAATAACAATGCTCAGCATCTTCATCTCTGAATCTCTGGCTCATGGCAAGTCTGGACCTCCAATCTCCTCAAGCTCCTCTAGAACCCACTTAGCCCACTCTACTAGGAAATTAGGAGTGATGTCCTCATGTGTAGCCTCAACAATCCTCACATCAGCTGCTCTACGAAACGTCTGGAGCCTCTCTCTAAGTCGCCTCTCACCACTTCCAACCTCTCTGGTACGCATGATATGCAATAACTCCTGAATCTGACCCTGTAGGAATCGCTGCTCCATAAGGCAAGCCTCAAACTGATGATATGGGACAGGATAGGAAGAGAACTGGAAAGGTACTCCTGTAACTGAATGAGTAGTAAAGCCTGAATCAACAGGTGGGGGTCCTCTGACAGGTGGCCACATGCTTGGAGGTGGAATAGCTTGTAGTGGTACGGGCTGCAATACATGTGGAGGTAGTATAGCCAATACTGGTGGAACAATAGGACATGGATCCGAAGATGGCACTCCAACTGAAGGCTCTGAGTGATCAGCTGATACGGAAATAAAAGAGTCGGCCATCGCTGCTATCTGAAATCATATCGCAATATAAGAATCTCGAACCACGACGCGAATTATACTAATACCGGTTATATCGAAGCACTCAACCTCTCGACGTTCTATCTTTCTATTCCTTACTTCTAATCCTAACCCTCTACCCATTCCCGTCAACCTAGGCTTGTGTCAGTGACTTATAACCTGTAGCTCTGATACCAAACCTGTGGCACCCTCCAAACCCGGGTCAGAAGTTTGGGGTCCACACACACACCTTAATTATAACCTGCTTATAACAATAATAAAGATAATAATAATATGCAGTGACCCTACTTACCAACTACCATGGATCGCAACAGGTTAAAGTATGCACACAAGCCAAACACATCTACTAATTACAAACCGTTCAAATCCCAACCATTCAAATTCAAACTGAGTATTAAACATTATTACAAACTTTTACAAACTTAAATTATTCCAAAAGAAGCCTACTAGCTTAACTCGATCAACCTGAACCCCTAGCTCTCGCGCTGGACTGGGGATCCTCGCTACCAACTTGTTCCTTTTTAATTGGAAAGAATATAAACAACATCGCACAAATGAGCTAACTAGCTCAGCAAGTCACAATGACAAAACTGAGAATAATGATCATCAGGTAATATGGTTATGATATCAAGTGAACAATGAATTATGATTCAGAATTGGATATTATATTTTTATTTTAATAACCAAAGTTAGGCTGCTGATCAGTCATGCACTAACCCCGAGCAAAGCACACATCATTGCTCTAACTACTGGATCCTAGGCACACATTGGCCTAACTTGGCCATTATATGGTCTGACCACGAATCTGGTCCACAATTTTGTAAAAACAATCCAATTCTAGCATAATAACAGAATAAGCAACAATAAACAATACACAGATTCATTAACAACATTGGATGTTTCATAATGAAATGGTTTCAGAGTTTATGAGGATCAATATGGCATTTTCAAAGCTTAGCTGTTGGGTAATGAAAGAATTTGATAACAAAGGAATCAGTGTTTCAAGGTTTCAAGGATTTTGCCTTTCAAAGCATAGGATACAATGGTTTGAGTGTGTGGGTAATTCAATTCAGTGTTCGGTATTTAGTTTGTATATATTTCTGGAGTAGTATCGTATACTTGAGGTTCGTCTTTGGGTATGTAATAATCAATGGCTTAGAAAGAATAGGGTTTACGGCTCAAGAACAATAACTAGAATCAGGGTTTGGGTTTCAGTGCTTCAAAGCACTTGCAATATCAACAGGACTACCAAGTACTACAATATCTCGAGAAAGTTCAGAACACTTGCCTGATATTAGCTTATTATACTGTACTGGCTTCCAATCTCAACCGCCTTACTCATCAACTATCTGTTTCCCTTTCCTACGTCTTGCCTCTTCTGCTCACATATCATAAGCATCTATCAATATTCAACTAATATGATTCTATTCAACACATACTTCTATCTACCCTTCGTTTTACCCAAATCCGATTAACGGATTGAAAGTTATGCAATGATCAAGTAAATATTGAATATACAGACCGACAGTCAACCAACAAGTCATATATAACACATAATACATCACATAATCAATGATATATCATTTATAAATAAGTCTCGGGTCATAAACAGGCTTTCAGGTATTTAAAATGATTTTTTAAAACATTTTTCGGAATTAAAACGGGTCGTTGGATCAATTCCGGGGTAATAAACAGAGTTCGGTTGGCCAATTCTGGCTCTGAAACAATTTTATAATAATTATTGAGCCTTGGAAATAATTTAGAATAATATTTTAAAGCTCGAAACTATTTTTCAGAATTTTTAAATTATTTTTAAATAATTAAATCTAATTAAATAATTAATTAAAATCAATTAATAATTAATTAAATCAATTAATCAATTAATTTTTGAATTAATTGACCAATTAATCAATTAAAAATTAACTAAAATTAATTAACTAATTAATCCAGATTTATTTTTGAATTAAAAATAATTTTCCGAATTAAAATAATAATTTTTGGACTTTTCAGAAATAAAAAATGAATTTTTATAATAAAAATAAATAGGAAATATGATTTTTAAATAATTTGTAAATAGGAATCCTAAATTTGCAAATTCTGGAAACTTCAGGGGCCAAACTGCATCGTCCCCAAAAGTTCAGGTATCAAACTGCAATTTTACACCCCCGTCACCGGAAAATGCAGGGGTGGCCGGAGAACACGATTCCGGCTTCCTCACCTTACCACAAGCTCGAGATCACATCTACAAATTACCAGGAACACAACCATCCAATCAAAACAACCTAACAATCCCTGAGTTGGCCGGAATTTGGCCGTGAAGTTTGCCAATTTCCGGCGAACTTCGAAAATATTCAAAACACAACTCCCTTCTCTACAGACCTCGTTGATTCATGAAACCACAACATCTATCTATTCCAAAATAAGAAACCCTCAAATTTCAATTAAGAACATTCATACGGGTTATAAACCCTAATTTTAAAATTCGAAAATCAAACTCAAATTTGAACATGTTATTGAACTCCAAATCAGACGTATAATATATCAAAATCATCAGGAAAACAAGCTCTACAACATGCAATCATCAAATCATACAAACAATCATCCGAACAAAAATTCATATTTTTACTAAAATTAATTCGAAAATAAATAAAATTATAGAAAAATAACCTTGATTTCTGCAGGTGTATGAATTACAGAATCTGGTAGAGCTCTTCAAGACCTTCAGATTGGTTACTCGAGCTTTCCAAACTGAATTCAATAACACCTCCAAAAGCTTGTTTGATTCTTAGAACAGTTTATGAATTTAGGGCTTTTCTCTGAAAATTATATAATTATCTGTCTGCAAATGATTTTGATACGAAATAAAATACGGTAAAAGGCTATTTATAATTACGGAAAATTAGTATTCCGTTGGATCATTCCGGATATAAAACGGTACGTTTATTTATAAAAACTGATCCAAACGGTATCGGTTTTCGGGATAATTATCCAAACCAGTACAATTTGTACTGCGGTCTTGGTCTCAGCGCCAGGTTACACGTATTACGAGGTAATAATTGGGATAGTTTAATAAAAAGCTCCCGTTTATCGAAAATACGGGTTTTATTGATTTACCGAAACGAATATTGTGTCGAAAATGTGGCGCCGGAACCCGCGCAGAACAAACCGTACGCCGGATCGAAAAAGTCAAAACATGGAAAATGCTCGGAATATTACAATTAGGTTAGGAAGGAGTTCTTGGAGGAGTTTCAGGTTCCAAAAGCATAACAACGGATGACGTCGGTTGGTTCCCGTTTTTATAAAATAGATTTTAAATACTCAAGAAAAGATTTTATAAATTTCATATGATCCTTATATATCCATAAATCAATATAAAAATAATTAGGAAGATATGACAATTATCTTTATTTTATTTTGGACATATAAAAATTAAAATACTCAATTAATATTATTTTTAAAAATCCAAACACAGATAACACTTAACAATTAGTTCACATAATGGATACTAAACACATATATTAATCATTTATTAATAACATAATTACACGATATATCTCGGATATTACATATGCCATTGTCATCCATCTTGTTTCTGAATACCCATTTGGTGTCAATTGGTTTCTTTCCTCTAGGCTTGGGAACCATCTCCCTTCCTTATTCCTCTCAAATCGGTTTAGCTCCTCCTGCATAGCTAAAATCCAATCAAGATCCAACAAAGCTTCTTCTACCTTCTTTGGTTCTTCCTTAAAAAGAAAGCCGATGTACAGACATTCTTCTTGAGTTGCTCTTCTTGTTTGAACTCTAGAAGATACATCACCAATGATGAGCTCAAAGGGGTGATCCTTTGTCCATTTTCTTTGTTGACGTAGATTAGCTCTAGATGAAGAGGCCTCATTATTGTCTTGATGTGTGATTGAGTTTTGATTGTTTGAAACTCCCCCTGAGTTAATGGATCTTTGATTTGAGAAAGGGGAGCTTTCTGTAAGTGATCTATTCTGACTTCCAGCTTCTTTTGATGACCCGACGGATGGTGAACCTTGAGTACCGACGGATGAAGCTGGTTATCTCCGGACGGATAAAGCAAATTGTCTCCCGATGGATGAAGCATTTTACAACTCGACAGATGTTGAATTTTGTGCTTCATTGGTAGGAGATTTTTCTGCATTATCCTTTAATACTGTTTCTTTATCACTTTCATCATCACTGTCATCACTAACCATCTCCACATTGTCAAATTTGAGGCTTTCATGGTAATCTCCATCTTGCAGTCCTTCAATCTTTTTATCATCAAACACAACATGTATTGATTCCACAATAATGTTGGTTCTTAGATTGTAGACTCTATATGCTTTACCAACAACATATCCAACAAAAATTCCTTCATCTGCTTTAGCATCAAACTTCCCATTTTGATCAGTTTGATTTCTCATGATGTAGCATTTGCAGCCAAATACATGAAGAAAATTTAGAGTTGGCTTCTTGTTCTTGAACAATTGGTAGGGAGTCATGCATTTTGCTTGATTAATCAGAGAAATATTCTGAGTGTAGCATGCAGTATTTATAGCTTCAGCCCATAAATATGTTGGTAACTTAGACTCTTCAAGCATTGTCCTTGCAGCTTCAATAAGTGATCTATTCTTCCTTTCTACTACTCCATTTTATTGTGGAGTTCTTGCTGCTGAAAACTCATGCAAAATCCCATTTTCTTCACAAAATGCTCTCATGACAGAATTCTTGAACTCGGTTCCATTGTCACTCCTGATTCTTCTAACTTTGAAATTAGGATGATTATTGACTTGCCTTATGTGATTGATGATGATTTCACTAGCCTCATCTTTATACTTTAGGAAATATGTCCAAGAGAACTTTGAGAAATCATCTACAATTACTAGGAAAAATCTTTTCCTTGAGATGGACAACACATTGACTGGTCCAAACAAATCCATGTGTAGCAGTTACAAAGGTTCTTAAATTATTGAATCAAGTTTCTTCCTGAATGATGCTTTAATCTGCTTTCCTTTTTGGCACACATCACACAATCCATCTTTAAAAAACTCCACTTGAGGAATGCCTCTTACCAGTTCTTTCTTTGCTAGTTCATTCATGGTCTTGAAGTTTAGATGGGATAGCTTCTTGTGCCATAGCCAACTTTCATCCTGACTTGCTTTGCTGAGAAGACAAGTAACAAATTCTGAATTTGATGAGTTGAAGTCAGCTAGGTACACATTTCCTTTTCTCACACCAGTGAGAACCACTTTGTTGCTCCTCTTATTAGTCACAACACAGGCTTCTGAATTGAAGGTTACTGAATTGCCTTTATCACAAAGCTGGCTGATACTCAACAAATTGTGCTTGAGACCATCCACTAAGGCAACCTCCTCAATGATGACATTGTCTTTTGAAATCAAGCCATATCCCACAGGATAACCCTTGCTGTCATCTCCAAAAGTAATACTTGGGCCAACTCTCTCCTTGAACTATGTGATCAGGGTAGAATCACCAGTCATGTGTCTTGAACAACCACTATCCAAGTACCATAGATTCTTTCTGTTTCCATGCACACATCAAAATCAAATCAAGTTGATTTTGGTACCCAAGTTTCCTTGGGTCCT
Organism: Apium graveolens; assembly: GCF_009905375.1. NCBI lineage: Eukaryota > Viridiplantae > Streptophyta > Magnoliopsida > Apiales > Apiaceae > Apium > Apium graveolens. The sequence continues at coordinate 33,524,079 of NC_133649.1, read as the reverse complement.
GCCTTGTTAGCTTTCTTTTTCTGTTTCTTAGGTTTTATCTCATTTGACTTGGGGATATCAGAATCATCCTTAGTCATTTGAGTTGAACCTTTGAAACCATTTATTGTAACAGAGTTGTCATGCATATTTTGATTAACAGGAAATGGCATGCTATTAGTAAACATGTTATTCCAGTAAGGCATGCTAAATGGCATTTGTGGCATACTAAATGCAGCATAATAAGGATTAGGTGCAAATGGCATATTAGCAAACTGCCATTCATATTCCGTGTAGACAAAGCATTCATAGGCATAGAAGGCATGGCATTCATGTTGGAAAAATGAGGTGGCACAGATATGGAAGTAGGCATGACAATTTTGCAATTAACAGACAAATGATTCACACTACCACACTTGACACAGATTTTTCTTGGGGCATATTTATCAGGTGTGTAGTTGTTATGCTTGTTAATTTCTACTTTACCATTTCTATTATTTTTCCTTTTAGCCTCTATTTTAACCTCAATCTTTTCAAGTCTGTCACGCAATTGCTTGACAGTCATATGACCAACATTAGCCTTTTTCTCCTTCTTAACTTTACTGGATTCTCCTGGAACAAAATTCTTGGAAACTGATCCATATTTCTCATTTAACTTGACAAGTTTGGCTTTACTCACAGGCTTGCTCACAGTCGACGGATGAGGATTTATATCACTCGACGGATAACTCTTTTTGTTATCCGACTGATGACCCTCATCATCCGTCGAGTATACATCTGTTAGCAATCCTTCAACCAAATTGGATTCCAGCTTCTCCTTATTATTCTTCCAGGCTGCATAACAAAAGGACTCAATACCTTGAATTTTGGTGATTTGAGCATGAACATCTCTTGATGTTTTCCATGCCTTAATCACCTCCTGTTCTCGTTCAAGCTTCTTCTTCAAGATCTCTTCTTTCTTCAAGGACTCATTTAATTCATCCTTAGCAATTTTACACTCAATTCTTCATTTTTCAAATTCAATGAACTGAGACTCTAACACATTATTCCTCTCACTTAAAACCAAATTGTTTTCTTTGATTTTAGCATTTTCCTTAGTAAGAGACTTAAGTGTAACACGCAAATGCTATAATTTTGTAGACATGTCATTTATAGCATCATTACACTCAGCTTTAGATAAATGTGCAAGGTTAGTGGTGATTACCTGATTACTTGAAGAACTTGTCTCTGTTTCATCAGACTTGGCCATTAGGGCTAGATTGACATAGCTGACATCCTCATCTTCATCCAGACCATCTGCTGCCCAGTCATTTTCTTGTGTAATGAAAGCCCTTTCCTTTTGTTTGAGCAACTCAAAGTACTTCTGTTTATAGTCCACAGGTTCAAACTTTTTCTTGCTGGAATCTGACTTTCTACACTCACTGGCAAAGTGCCCTGCCAAGCCACATTTGAAATACTTGAATTTTGATTTATCCACCATGTTTCTATTTGGCTTAGCTGCTCCAAAGTTCTTCTTAAACTTGAGCTTGGAAAATCTTCTGGAAAGAAATGCTAGATGTTCATCAATATCTTCCATGTCATCTTGGCTCAAAGAATCTTCATTTTCTGCTGCTAGCCCCTTGCCCTTGTTTTCGCAGACCTTTGAAATTGATTCAACAGCTTCCATCTTCATCTCCTTCTCTTTCTCTAACTCAGCAACTAGTGCAATGGATCCTCCTTTCTTCTTTCCTTTCTCCATCCTCTCATCTTGCTCTATTTCAAGCTCATAAGTCTTCATGATGCCATACAATCTCTCCAAAGTAAACTCCTTATAATCTTGAGAGTTTCTCAATGAGACTGTCATTGGTTTCCATTCCTTTGGAAGAGATCTAAGGAACTTCAGATTGGATTCTTTTGTCTGATAGACCCTTCCATGCAACTTCAGAGCATTTAGTAGTTTTTGAAACCTACTAAAAATGTCAGTGAGAGATTCACTTTCTTTACTATAAAAATGCTCATATTGTTGAATCACTAGCTGCATCTTGTTTTCTCTAACTTGCTCAGTGCCATCACAGATAATCTGTATTGTATCCCAAATTTCCTTGGCAGTTTTATAATTGATGATGTTGTCAAACATGTCACCATCAACTCCATTGAACAAGATATTCATGGCCTTCTTATCTTTCCTGACTTGTTCAATATCAGGATCAGACCATTCATACCTTGGCTTGGGGATAAATGGCTCATTTCCAGTTGCAGCTCTCATTGACACATGAGGGCCTCTTTCTAAGCAATCTACATAGGCCTCATCTTGAGAAAGAAGGTGAAGATGCATTTTTACCTTCCAGTGATGGTAATTATCTTTGTCAAGAAAAGGAATCTTGACTCCCACATCCTTCTTGTTCATCTTGCTATTTTGTTATGATCTTTAAACTCTTTGTTTATCAAGAGCTTGCTCTGATACCAATTGTTAGTCCCTTAACAATGCAACAAGAATTACAGAAGGGGGGTTGAATGGAATTCTTGAAACTTTTTCTTGGTTTAAAAATTGTTCTACCTTAACAATATATATCTGTGTGAATTGATTTGCAAAGTGCGGAATAATAACTTGAAATGAATCAAAACACAAGTAATTAAAAACACAAGTCTTTAAAAACTTTCTGGTGGATTTGAATGTATCCACAAGAGATATATATTATATATCAAGAGAACCCTGTGTAGCAATAAAAGCTCACAACTGCTTACAAATGAACAACTAAGATTATAGAGAAATGCTAAGGGTGCTGCTTACAAATGTTTCTCTGAAAAATGTTCTTAGTCTTATTGTTGTTCTATTTGCTACTTCTTGGTTTATATATCACCAAGATTACAAAGTAATAATACAAGATAATAAAATAAAACCTATCAAGTCTAATACTATGTTGTTTCATTACTCTATTCCAGCATCTTTGAATATCTTCATAATAGCATAGAAATGGCAATGCTTCTTTGTTCTCTAAAACCTAGTTGAATAGGCTACCACATTCCATTTGCATACACTCGATGCATGTGACTGTGTTGTCACTGTCAACAGATGTTTGAATTCTTTATCCGTCGGGTTCATGATCATCCGTCGAGTTCATGATCATCCGTCGGGTTGTCTTGTTGATCATCCGTCGAATGGCATTGTTGTTTATCCGTCGGATAGCATTCTGGCACTTGACTTCATTTCATTTATGCAGAATTATAAGACATCATCTATGTACAATTAATCAACCTATTATGCATATCTAATTAAAGTCAACATGACTTGAGTACTACTATAGAATCTAAACAATGTTTATGCAAAAATGTGCAACAGACTTATTGTTACACAAGCTACTCACTAAATGGATAATAAATCATCATCCGTCGGGACTATATTGAGTCATCCGTCGGGACTATAATCCTCATCCGTCGAGTGCTACATTTTTCACTAAGTAAAATCTACTAAGGTGTTTTGTTAATGAAATCATCAAGTTCACAACATATCCACAACAAGATATCAAATGAGTATGATGGGAGAACTTAGCTATTTTCTGGGACTTCAAGTCAAGCAAACTGAAGAAGGTACTTTTATTAATCGATCCAAGTACACCAGAAATTTACTCAAGAAATTTGGAATACAAGATAGTTCAACTGCATCAACTCCCATGGCCACTGCCACTAAGTTAGATAAAGATACTGGAGCATCAGTAGATATTACTAACTACAGAGGTATGATTGGCTCACACCTATATTTGACTGCAAGTAGACCTGATATCATGTATGCTACCTGTCTTTGTGCAAAATTTCAGGCTGATCCAAGAGAACCTCATCTAATAGTTGTGAAAAGAATTTTCAAGTACCTTAAGGGTACAGCTAATCTAGGATTGTGGTATCCTAGGGAATCAGATTTTAAGCTAATAGGTTACTCAGATGCAGATTTTGTTGGATGCAAAATAGACAGAAAAAGCACTAGTGGTAACTGCCAATTTCTTGGAGGCATATTGGTTTCTTGGTTTAGCAAGAAACAGAAATCAATTTCCACATCAACTGCAGAAGCAGAATATATTGCTGCAGGAAGCTGTTGTGCACAGATTCTTTAGATGAAGAATCAGTTACTGGACTATGGGTTAGAATTTTCTAAAATACCTATTTACTGTGATAATCAACGTGTTATTGCTATGACAGGAAATCCAGTTCAACACTCAATGACAAAGCACATCACCATTAGGTACCATTTCATAAGGGAACATATGATGGAAGGTACAGTGGAATTGCATTTTGTTCCAACAGATCAACAACTAGCAGATATCTTCACAAAACCACTATGTGAAGCTACTTTTACAAGACTGGTAAATGAACTTGGAACGGTTTCAGGTTCTTTCTCAAAAATCTGTTTAGTTTGTGTTCTCATACATCAGACTTTATTATCAGTGTTTACAGATTTTCTTATCTCAATGTAATCTGTGCTTAAATTGTAACATATTAAACACTGCTTATTATCTGATGTGATTCTATAAACTCTGTAAGTGTTTTGAATGTTTTGTGACTATTCAATCCAATGAGGATTATCTTGTTAGATGCTGACTTAGTAGTCTTTAACAAACTATGAATCCCATGTTTGAATTAGTTATTTATGTGGAAATCAATAACACAAGCAAATTCTGATTTTAATCTGAGTCAAATTTACTTTGTGTATCTTATTACTAAGTCACAAACTAGATTATTGCTTCTTATCTGTCAAATTCTGATGTTAGTAAATCTTAAGGATGAACTACATGCTTGATAAGCCTCACTTATCTGAAGAAAACAAAAGAAAAGAAAAATTGAAATCAGGTACTCCTTTGAGATCTAGAGTAAATATGTGAAAGGGAAGATCCAAGTGCATTGCTGATATTAAGTAATATGCATTAGAAAAGCAAATTAATTTTTCTTGGCGACTTTTCACATTCTCTGATTACTGGAGAAATACTCTGATAACAGCATAAATTCTGATGGCAGTTGTAACTCATTTACACTGAGAAGCCACTTTCTAAAGAATTTTCAAAAGATGCATAAAATGAGCACAAACAGTGAGGTGGATTCTTGCATAACTTTATTCTATAGTAGACTTCTCAATTCAAGACAGATTTTAAGCACTTTTCTTAGTTATGCCTTATTTCTAAGATATACTGAAGTTTATCAGACTTTAATCTTTATCTGATCATTTGCACATACACACACTATCACTCTATATGAATGATGAAAATTACTTAGGTGATTAAGTTGTTTATGACAAACAGTTAAGTATTATTTGCATAAATTCTGAGGACAAGTTTTGATGAAAGTTCTGATGATTAAACTCTGAAGAAACCAGTCGGTATTTGTGTGAAGAAACACAGAAACATTCATTCATTTTTTTGAGTACAGGAGCCAAGTTCTGATGATCGTTAAATTCTGATAATAGTCAATTTCTGATGCAAATCCTGATGCTTACGTGACATTATTTATTTACTTGACTTATTTATAGTTTTTACTGTAACGGTCATATTTATCTGAAAATAATTAAGTGAGATAAAAACAGTGATAATCATTTGGTTAATGGGTTGTGTGTTTATTTTGGTAACCGCATGTGAGCAATAATTACTGCACATTTACCGTGCCCACTAATAATGTTTTGACTGTTTATATGCTGCCAGGTGTCACATGTCTGTTTTACTTCCAAAAAGAACCATTGAGTGGGAAGAGTATAAATATTAGAGATAAAAGATTATACAAATATTTTACCTTATCTCTTACTTTAATCTCTTATTTCTTTTACTCACTCTCTCTTTTTCTCTCTATTTTCTGACGGACTTTCTTACAGGCATTTTATCAAACACCTTGCAAACATAAGATTTTCACTTGATTTCTCACAGAAATGGCACCTAAAGATCTTATCTAGGATAGAGCCAACAAGGACGAGGCTCCTTCAGAACTTCACTTCATTCAAGATTTTCTCGCTCTAAGTGAAATTGGGTATGCTCTGACCCAACCACAGCTTCTCTCAGGAAAACAAATTCTAGAGTTCTAGAGGTCTGGGGTATATGATGATGGTGGTGAAAATGGTTCCCCAAGCATTATTTTTACAAAAGGGGAAGATGAGCACTTAGTCACCCTGTCTACTATTCGACAAGCTTTACATCTGCTAGAAAACTGTACTTACAGTTCACAAGTTGGGGAGTCAGCTCTTCAAAATATGATGGCAAATCTTGGGTATGAGAAATCTTTATCCAAGCCGGGACAACTGAAGAGGCCCTACATCAGGAGGGAGTGGAGCTTCTTTTTCGACTGTATTACCAAAGCCTTTGCCAACGAATGCTCCAACTTTGATGTTATCCCAATAATGAGTCAACAAATTGGGTATGCCCTTCTTAATCAAACTCATTTTGATTATACTATTGCAATTTTGGGTTTTATAGGTGATAGGATGAAGGAAGATAACAACACAGTTTATTTTGCTAGATTCTGTCAGCTTATATATAATTTTTGTTGTTCTGATGAACCTCAAAACTTTAATGAGACAATTGAACCCTTTAAACTTCACAAAAGGGCTTTCACAGACTTATTATCTGCTGATAATAAGAAAAATGTACTAAGACCCCTCCAAATTCCTCAACCTGTCAATGATTCTTAGTAAATTCTGATCCTGACATATACACAACCATATATCCTGATGTTGCACCAGCACAACCTCCACCAACCCAGCCTTCCAATACTCAACCACAGCCTACCATCAGAACCTACTATCAACCAGCACAATCCTCTCAACCACAACCATCAGCACCTACTATCAGAACCTCACCTCTCAAATCCAAAACTAAACCAACCTCTGGTACTTCTCAAAAGGTGCCAATTGTAAAATCTGACACATCCTCTAGGCCCACAACCAAAAGAACTATCTCTATGCCTAAATCTCTACCAAGGAGAAGAAGAAGGATTATTAAGCGGGATGAATCTGATGAGGATGAACATGTCCAGGTTTCTGTATCAGAACCTGTGACAGTAGAAGCTGAAGAGTCAACTCTTCAGAAAGAAAATGAAGCTAAAGGTTCTGGAATTTTAAAAAGGAAAAGACCTTCAAGTTCTGATACAGATAAAGTCACTCCTCCATCTAGAAGATCAAGGAAGACTAGAGTAGGTGTGAAAATTAAACAATCTAAATATGCATATGCTGAGGAAGGGGATCAGAAATCTCTGATCTCATCAGAACCTATTATAATTAAAGCTCTTCCAGCACCTGAAGATACTGTTCATGACACAGTGATCACACCTCTTATCTCTCCATTCAAAGAAACAGCTACAGTTGAAGATTCAGGGTTAAGTCCTGAAATTGACATTCACATGCTGAATATTCCAACTGTCTTGTATCTGGAAGCACCACCAGCAACAGAGTCAACTCCTCATGTTTCTCCAATTCTAAATGCTGAAGTTCCTACTACACCAATTCTGGATTTGGAACCTGAAACATGTGAAGTTGTTCCAGAATCTCCTTCAGTTACACACACTCTGGTGTAATCAGAAGTTGATGAGATCTCATCTAGAGATACTGAAGAAAAAGGATAATTCTGAAGATGAACAGGGAAACCCTAGCAAGGGCAAAGGTCAAGGTCAAGGCAAGCAAAGCAATAAAGTTTCTTCACAGAAACTAATTTCTGATTCTAGCAAATCTTCTACACAGAAGAATTCAAGTTCTGAAGTTGTGAATGCTCAAACTCTGATAGCAAGTTCTGATAATCAAATTCTGATGACAAAGTATGATGTTCTGATTCAGTCTGGAAGTCAAGACTCTCAGAAGTTTTTACAAACTCTGAAGCATAAGGGAAGGGAGACTACTGTCTACTATAAGGATTCCAAGATTTAGACTCTTGATGAAGAAATTGTTAAAAGATTATTTCTCAAGCATAATCCTAGAATAGATTTAAAGACTCTAAAGGAGAAAGAAGCTAGATTTGCTGCTGAAAAGACAAATCCTAAATATAAAGCTTCTAATGCAAAGAAACCTCCAAGGCCTAAGGAAAAAGGCGTTGTGATAAAAGAAAGATCTGCCACAGAGATTCCAAGATCAAGTACTAGATCTCAAAACACTACTGATTCCAAAGACAAGGGAAAAGGAAAAGTTGGGGAGATAGTCAACAAACAGAAGATGAAGATTCCTCAAATACTGATGGATCCTCTGTGCAAGATGGTTCAGGTTTTTTATGATGCTGCTCCTGAAGATGAAACTGTTGAAATTCTGAAAAGAAGAAAGGTGACAGAAGAATCTAAGACAACCTCTGACATAACTCAAGTTGTTCAGAGTGAAGAAAGTTCCAAACAGCAAGTTACAGAAGAATCTACAAATCTTGAACAAATCATCAAGACATCAACCTCTGACAGAGCTCAAGTTGATTTGAACAAAATGACAGTTACTGATAAGAAGAAACTCCTATGGAAAAATGTTAAACCATCAGATCCTAAGAAAAGTCAACTGTTATCTGATTTCATGATTGTTGGATTGAATGCCAGAAAAACGAGAGACATATCAGGGTTAGGATCAAGCGAAGCCAAGCTGAAAACATGAGTTGAAGTAACTATCAAAGATCCATTTTTATTAACTGATAAACCACTTGAGGAAGTTACATAGAAACACCTTGACAAGGTTATATCTGTTCAAGTGGTACTGGATGCTCATGATAAGAGTAATGTCAAAGAAAAGCTGATTCAATTTCTTAAAGATGGAAGAACATACAGAATGTCAGAATCGGATGTGCTGAATAAATCTCTGAAAGAACTTCAATTCTTTCTTTATCTTTTGGAGATAAAGTCCGAGGTTACCAGAAGATGGTCAAATTTCATCATGAAGACCATAAGGGATAAATCCAGAATCTCTGGATCAAGGGTTGCAGAATTTATTCCAAAAATAGTTGAAGATGATGGTAGTGAAATTCCAATGAAGAAGAATTCTGCTAAGATAGAAGTTATTATGAAAGAGAAAAGTCTGTGCTACAATGAAGACTCTTCTCATCCAAGATTAATCAGACTTGGTAATGGTTTGGAAAGAAATCACATTTCAGCACTTAGGACTGCCAACTACTAGATTGGAAGTCAAGATGAAGAAATGAAGCAAGTCAAGGCTACATTAGCTCAAGTCCTGAGAAATGCAGAAGAGAAGCTGATATCAAACTTTGTCAAGAATCACTTTGGATTTAGATTAATTCATTAAGATTGGTAAAAGCTGCAAGGACTGTAAGTTGTAGTTAGTTGTATAAATAAACTCCCATTGCATTTGTACTTAAATGTTTTTGACATCATCAAATCTATTAACTTGTATATTTTTCATAATTTACAAGTTGGGGGAGATTGTTAGATATATTTGTGATGTCATGTCTAATCTGATTTGTTTAGTTTCAGAACTTAATATCAGGACTTATCAGGACTTACTGGAAATCATGATTTACTGAAGACAGGAAGATATCAGAACTTAAGGTATCAGAACTTGTGATATCAGAACTTAAGGAAGATATGCTTCAAAAGTAACGTGCTCCTGATTTATAGGAGAGGATCTGGACTAAAACAAAGGAAGATGTGCTTAGGAGTTGGACGATTAGAAGACTTGTAAAAAGATAATATCTGATTGATATATTTTAGGAAGAGATATATTTCATATCAATTAGAAGATATCTTGTAACTGTGTACTATATAAACACATCTTAGGGTTTACACTATATGTGTGTTATCATTCACTAGAAAGATTATTCATTGTAACCCTAGCAGCTCTTAGTTATATTGTTCATCACTGAGAGAGTAGTTTAACCTACTTTGTAACAGTGCTTATTATATTGAATAAACTTAATTACTGTTACATACTTGTGTTATAAATCAATTTGATTGTATAAACACTATATTCAACCCCCTTCTATAGTGTTGTGTGACCTAACAGTCATAATCAGACTTTTTATCAACGTGCCCTTGGTTTGTTGAATCCATCATATATCTTGTTTCCTATTGTGAACCCTGAAATCTTTACAACTGATTTGTATACCATGTTTCTATACAACCGTGTTTAAAAATTTCATAAAATCGTACCCTGTGCCATAAGAAAAACCACTGATATGAGAAATTATATAGTAACAGGATTGCATATGCAAAATTGGGTAAAGCTTAAAACCCGCAAAATTGATTTTGTAGTAAAATATTGTTATGCCATGCTATCGTATTACTAAATAATTGCTCAATCAGGTTTGTAGGAAATGGCCAACTCACCAGATCACCAAGAAGAAGAAACTCGAACCCAAGACCAAGAACTAAACCAAGATACCACTATGATGAGCCGACTTGCTTAGCTTTTGCAACAACCCATAGCCCCTAAAGTTGGAAACTTCAAATAATTTTAATCGGTTCATCACCTAGAGTTCTTAGATTGCCCGACCCGATAAAAGCTCAGTCGTGGTTAAGAGAAATTGAGAAAGAGTTTGAGTTAGCAGAAGTTAAGGATGAAAAGAAAGCTCAGTATACGAGTTATTACCTTAAGGACGAGTCAAGTTTCTGGTGGGAATCTTCTAAGGCTTTACTTGAAGGAAAAGTTTTGTCATGAGAAATGTTTACCGAGATGTTTCTGGAGAAGTATTGCCAAGCTATATGCAAGATTAGTTGGAGATGAAGTTTCTGGATCTTAGATAAGATGATATGTTGGTGGCAGAATATGAAGTGAAATTTTCGGAGTTATCTAGGTTTGTACTTGATTATGTGAATATAGAGGTAAAGAAGGCCAAAAGGTTCCAACTGGGACTTAGGCCATGGATATGAAGTCAAGTAGCACTGTTGGAGATCAAGAATTATGCCGCCTTGGTGCAGAAGGCAATGATAGTGGAAGGAGAGCGTGAAGCTGCAAAAAGAGAAAATGAAGGTAGGAAAAGGAAGTTTGAGAGCTCGGAGCAAGAGCAAGGAAGTTCAAAGTTTAGAGGGAAGTTTAGTAAGAATGATGGAGGTCAGAATCAAAAGTTTAAACCCGAGAATGGAGCTCAAAAGAAATCGTTTTCAGAACACTGGACAAATGGGGAAGGATAGTAAACCTCAGATTCAAGAGTGTAAAGTTTGTGGGAAGAAACACCCGAGGAGATGTAATAAGCTGGATGTGACTTGTTTTAGGTGTAATCAGAAAGGGCATTATTCATCGGAGTGCCCAAATGGAGCAAGGAAGCCTGAATTAACTGGTTTTAAGTGTGGAAAGGTGGGCCATATGGCCAGAAACTGTAAGGAGCTGTTCAAAAGGCAAATGTTCTTAGGATTACTGGACCGCCGCTTCTCCCAGCACCAACAGCTCAACCCAGAGCCAGAACCTTTAGCATGACAATAAAAGATGCGGTGCAAGATGTGGATATGGTGGGAGGTATCCTCATTATAAACTCAGTAGAAGTAAAAGTGTTAATGGATTCTGGAGAAACTAGATCCTTTATTGCTGAAAGTATTCTTGATAAATTAAAATGTGTTGCGTACCCTCTTAAACCCAACTTGATTATAGAGGTAGCAAATTAAGAGAAAGTCACTGTTAATAGGGTTTGTCCCGATTGCGATGTGGTTATAGAAGGTCAGCACTTTTTCGCTGACTTAATTCCTTTTAAGTTAGGAGAATCCGACGTTATCTTAGGAATGGATTGGTTGTCTAACCACGAGGCGCAAATTGAGTGTAAAAGTAAGAAGGTGAAGTTAAGAATCAAGGATGGTGATGAAGTGATATTCAAAGGGAAAAGAAAAGAGAAAAAGTTTCTAACGGCTTGTTATAGGTTAAAAACTAAGGTATATAACTGCTGTATTTATTACTAAGGAACGTGAGCTTCGAGGCTCGATTTGACTGCTCTTGTGTTTCGTGACTCAATCTGCCTTAACAAGATGCCTACGTACCTTGCTGATTGCCAAGGATCAAGTCAAAAAATGTAGTTCTGATTGGTGGGGTGAGACCCTTTATATAGATGTTGGGAGTCCTCGAATTGGACTTGGTATAGGAGACTTGGTGGTCAAGTCTCTGAATTATAATGGACTTTGGAGTCCTGGGATGTAGGAAGCTGATTCCTTATCCCATGAGGTTCCTTGAAGGCCAATCCACAAGGATTTATATCCCCACTAGAACTTATCTTAATAGCTATTTTTCTCCCTTATTAAATAATTACGAAATTAATTAATATTCAGGGTTTTGGGCCATCTTTGTTCCATCAGGCCTGATCTGGTCCATCAGGCCTGATCAATGTGTTAACCTTTTTGGTCTGAATGTCATACATCTTCTTATTGGGTCTTGTAGCCCCAATTATATGTAATTAATGCAATATTACATTATTGGGATTTATTTATTCCCTATCATTTTCCCCCAACTTTTGGAAAACCGTATAAGATTTCGCAAAAGTTAAGTTCATTCATTCCCTTATAGGGTATCGTTTTGTGTAAAGTGTGGAGCGACCTACACATTTACAACGATTTTCTTTTATCCCTATTATTTAGGAACTATCTTAATTTCCAGGAATTTCCCTTTAACTTTTAGGATTTACATGAAATTTTCCTTAATTTTCTAGAATTTTCCCTTAATTTATGGGATTTTCCCTTAATTTCTGGGATTTTCCCTCAACTCTCTGGATTTTTCCCTTAATTCTGGGATTTTTCCCTTAATTCTGGGATTTTTCCTTAATTTCCTGAAATTTTCCCTTAATTTCCTGGAATTTTCCCTTTATTCTGGGATTTTCCCTTAATTTCCTGGTATTTTTCCTGATTTTATGGCTTAAAATCTATCAGGGGTCATACCAAATCGATCAGGAATCCTGGTCGAAATCGACCAGGATCCTGATCGAACTTACTGTGATATTGTCACTCTGGTCGATGGCATCTTCGATCAGGTTCATGCAAAATCGATCAAGAATCCTGATCGATTTCGATCAGGATTCTGATCGAACTAGCTCACAATACACCACTCTAATCGACGGCATCTTCGATCAGGATTCGTGCAAAATCGATCAGGATTCCTGATCGATTTTGATCAGGATTCTGATCGAACTTAGTGGATTTTTATACTTTTAATCGAATGCAAATATCGATCAGGGTTCTTCTATTTGTCGATCAGGACTCATATCGAATTAAGTGGATTTTTACCCTTTTAATCGAATGACGCATCGTCTTAATCAAACTAAGTGGCTTTTTACCCTTTTAATCGAATGAAAATTCGATCAGGATTCCTGCCTTTGTCGATCAGGACTCTGATCGAACTAAGTGGCTTTTTACCCTTTTAATCGAATGAAAATTCGATCAGGATTCTTGCCTTTGTCGATTAGGATTCTGATCGAATCATTTTTTCAAAATTCTGGTCGATTTTTGACCCTTCAGTTTCCATTCGTGCTTCTAGAGTATTCCTGACACTTCTCCATAATGGGCTTTCCTCAAGTTGGGACTTGGTGAATGGGCCTTGAAATGCCTCGTATTCCGAGCTTTCCGCTTATATAAGAGAAGTGAGAAGTGAGAATCCTCACTTCACTTCTCATTTCTCAACTTCACTCTCAAAAACTCTCTCAAATTTCTTTCAAGTTTCCTCTCTTAGAAAGGCGATTTCCGGCGACCTCAGCCACCGTAGCTCCACCACCTTCAAGTTTTTCTGGGTTTCAAGCCTTCATCTGAAGAATATCAATGGCGGATTGCGATCTTGCTTGTTTGGGGAAGATGAATACTTCCAAGAGAGGTACTGCCATTCAAATCCAATCTCCGTACACTTCTTTACTAGATATGATAAACTCTAGAGGCGATGAATATCCCTCTTTATCTGAATTAGATTCATATAACCATGGTAACACTTTTCATGAGTTAGATGGTAGAATCGAGTCCATGAACACCATGTATAAACTTCCACCCTGTCTTAGGATTACCCCAGCCGCCTCTGGGGATATGACATGTAACTGGTAGGGGGATACCCTATTTATTTATCGAGGAGCCCTGACCGCGGGTCTTAGGTTCCCATTCCACGAATTTATTCCTCGTTTACTTGCAGATGTAAAATTCAACCCTTGTAAACTCCCTCCTAATGCATGGAGGAATATTATCTGTTTTATGGTCCTTTGTCTTAGAAACCATTTTCCTCTTTCCATAGCTGTCTTTAGGAAAGTTTTTCAATTTTATAACAGTTCTATGGGTCAACCGGGCTGGGTTTTAATTCGTCAACGGCCCAAAATTCCCCATATTTTTGATCGAAACTCCATAGTCGAGAACAACCCTAAATGGAGGGATGAGTTTGTTAGGCTGACCTGGGCCGGGGGTGATTGGGCCACACTCTTCCGTATGCCTTTTTGCAAAGTGTCAGATGGTAGTCCTGGTAGCATCAGGTTAACTGATGAGGAGGAGGTGGTCTATCAAGCCTTAATTTCAGATGATGGGAAAACAGACAATTGGACCCTTTTAGAGGAGTTCTCTTTGAAGGAAGTTGGTCTCTCTCAGGCCAGTGATAAGGGTAAATTTATACCTGCGTAGCTATTTCTTCCTTCCTTTTAATTGCAACTTTATTATCTTCTGAAGTTTAATATTCTTTCTACTTTTTCTTTCAGCTTGTGAGGCCATTAATAATGTCAACATGCCCAAGGAGGGGGAATCTGGCCGCCAGAAGAGGGCCAAGCTAAACAGGGATCCCAGGGGCAAGCCCGATGCTCCCAGTTTCCTTAGGCCTCACGTCCCTGTTGTGGAGCTGGGGGATGACGTGGATCCTCCACTTAAGGCACACTCATTCAGGCCTAACTGGGGCTTTAGGAGAAGTGACACGGTGGTTGGATCCACCAAGCATGCTAAGGATTGGTCGTACCATTCCATCACTCCCCATGACTTCACTGACATCGTTACAAGGAGTGACATTGAGACTATCGATCTTCTGGGTTCTCAGGCCCAAGCTGCGGTAACATTCTACTTTTTCTTTTTAAATTCCAACTTTCTTGTTTTTTAATGAACTTGTGTGAACTCATGTTTCTTTGTGCAGAGTAACACCTACTTCCAGGCAGCCCTCCATCAGGCTAGGACTTGGAAGGGCAACTCCGATGAGTTTGAGAAGGAGATGAAGAAGTGGGAGGAGAGACCTAAGGTCCTGGAGAAGAAGCTAGACACAAAGAAGGAGGAGCTGTCTAAGGCTCATTCTGAGCTGGTGAAACTTAGGAGTGATAAGGAAAAACTCATTGATGACTACATGGATTCTGATAAATTCAAGAATCTCATGGAGATTCATGATCTAGATCTTTATTCCCTACAGTTTACCCAGGGATGGGATGCGGCCGTGAAGGCGATTTCTGAGAAGCATTGGGGCTTACTCGACCTTAAGGACTTTATAAGTCCTGAGCAGGCTGAGACGGAGGACATCATAGATGCCCTCTTCAACTCCCCTCAGCCAGACGATCGTATCTTGGATCCTAGCACTACTTCTCCTCCCGCTTCTCCTGCGAAGGATGTTGAGAAAGAAGGTGTCGATAAGAAGCAAGGGAATGAAGGCTCCTGCATGGAGGAGTAGTTTTTCTAGTTTGTAATTTTATTCATAACTTATGTTTGAACTTTATTTGTATCCATAACTTATTACCCTTCGGGGTTAATTTATGCTGCTTTCTTATTCATACCTTTCTCCTTTAATTTTCCAGCACTTATTATGCTTTTAAACTTGAACTACTTGGTCCTTTGAGTTGTGCAACATGCACTCTTTATAATAAAATAATTCTTGAAGTCTTCTTCTTTTAACGATCAAAGCATGATTTTTGTTAAAATCACACTAGGTATTATCACAACTTAAACATCCAAAGGTTGAAATAATTTTAAACTCATTAATATGAAGTCTGGTTTTCCAAAACCTTACATAGCATAGGTTCGACCCTTAACAAATAATGACTTTGATAATACAACTCCTACTATTACAATATAAAATCCTACGCAAGCAAAGCTTCAAGGTGCTTTTCGACCTACTTGTCGTTTTGACAAGTGAGAATTGTACACTGATTTACACATAGTAAACCTTCAAGTTTTGTGCATGCCAAGTTCTCGGGACTTCAAAATCATCCATAGGCTCTAACTTGTAGGTTCCCCTTTCTTGAACGCTCTTTACCTTGTACGGCCCTTCCCAATTCGGGGCAAGCTTTCCTTTCTGCCCAATGCCAGAGGCTTCCACCTTTCTTAAGACTAAGTCTCCTTGCTTGAAGAACCTTTCCTTAACCCTTAGATTGTAGTAGAATGAAGCCTTTTTCTGATATTCCACTATCTTCGTATGTGCTTCATCTCATACTTCATCCATTAGATCCAGGGCTAATCTTTGCCCTTCCTCATTCTCCTCAGCATTGAAAGCTTGAATCCTGGGAGAGGAATGTGATATCTCTACGGGAACAACTGCTTCTGCCCCATATGCTAACATGAAGGGAGTTGCTCCAGTCGTGACTCTACATGTAGTCCTATAGGCCCATGGTATTGGAAGTATTTCATCCACCCAATTATTCCTTGACTTCTCGATCCTCTTCTTTAGTCCATCCAGGATTATTCGATTCGCCACTTCTGCTTGCCCATTGGCTTGCGGGTGAGCCACAGAGGTGAATCGAAACTCAATTTCATTCTCCTCACAATACTTCTTGAATTCCTCATTGTTGAATTGTGTTCCATTGTCAGTGACTAGGATGCGGGGAATTCCATACCGGCACATGATATTTTCCCACAGGAATTGTGCAACTTGTTTAGTTGTATTTTGGCCAAAGGCTTGGCTTCAATCCACTTAGTAAAATAATCAATGGCTACAATCAGGAACTTCCTTTATGCCGTGGCCATGGGGAAAGGCCCCAGTATATCCATTCCCCACATAGCAAATGGGATGGGCGAGTTGATGGAGGTCAACATCTCGGGGGCTTGTTTAACGACTGGTGTTTGCTTCTGACAACGGTCACACTTTTTCACATATTCTTTGGCATCAGCCATCATTTCTGGCCAATAGAAGCCTAAATAGGTTATCTTATGAGCTAAGGCCCTGCCCCCCAAGTGTTGCCCACATATGCCTTCATGTACTTCTTCAAGAGCCAAGCGTGCCTCATCGGGCCTGAGATACCTTAAGTAGGGAACAACGAAAGATCTTTTATACAGAATTCCATCTATCAATGAGTATCTTAGTGCTCGAACAGCCAATTTTCGTGCTTCAGTAGCATCGTTCGGCAACCAAACGGTTTGAATATGAGTCTTAATGGGATCTATCCATGATGTCCCCAGACCTATAGGAGCTACAAGCTTAACATCAATGCTTCCATTGAATCGGTTGGTGCCATTGATTCTCTTGTCTTCAGGATGCGGAAGTACACACTTCCTGAACTTTCCTCTATCATAGATGAAGCAAACTTTGATAATGCATCTGCCTTAGCATTTTCCTCCCTTGGAATGTGCTCAACATGGCATTCATCGAATTGGGTCATCACGGCCCTTACTAGGCGGACATGCTTAGCCATCGTATCATCCTTTGCCTCAAACTCTCCCTTCACCTGCGATATGACCAGCTTCGAGTCTCCACAGACTTTTAAGTTCTTGACTCTAAGTGTCCCTGCTAAGCCAAGACCAGCTATCAGAGCTTCATATTCTGCCTCATTGTTTGTGGTTGGGAAGTCTAACTTCATGGCATACTCAATTAAGAACCCATTAGGGCTTTGTAAAACCAAACCTGCTCCACTTGAATTTGTTTTTGATGCTTCATCAAAATAGAGAACCCAGTATTCTTTCTCCTTATCAACCTTTTCTTTGTCCTCCTTATCAACCTCCTTGTCTTGAGGTATGGTATCTTCCTGCCCCCCGACTTCTTGGTTGGGTATGGTACATTCCACCATGAAGTCGGCCAATGTCTGGGCATTTATCGCCATTCGAGGCTTATATTTGATGTCAAATTCTCCCAGCTCTATTGCCCATTTGATCAGTCTCCCACTAGCCTTAGGACTATGGATTATATTTCTCAAGGGTTGATTTATTAGAACCTCAATTTGATGAGCCTGAAAGTAAGGACGTAACTTTCTTGAAGCCATCACCAGGGCTAAAGCAAACTTCTCAATGGTTGAATAATTCAGCTCAGCTCCATGCAGAATTTTGCTGACATAGTATACGGGTTTCTGGATTTTTAGTTCCTCCTTAACCAACAAAGCGCTCAAGGAATTTTCTGAAACGGCCAAGTACAAGTATGGAACCTCATTCAAAACTGGCATAGTCAACAACGGGGCTTGAGCCATATATTTCTTTAACTCTTCGAATGCCTTCTGGCTTTCTTCACACCATACAAAATCCTTAACCTTTTTTAATGACTTAAAAAATGACAAACACTTATCCCCAGACTTGGATATGAATCGTCCCAACGCAGCAACCCTTCCAGTGAGCTTTTGAACATCTTTGGTAGTTTTTGGTGGCTCCATATCCAAGATTGCTTTTATTTTATCAGGATAGGCCTCGATTCCTCTCTTGGAGACCATCAATCCCAAAAACTTTCCAGACCCTACTCCGAAAGCACACTTCGTAGGATTTAACATCATCTTATGGTACCTCAGGACCTCAAAAGCTTCCCTCAAATGGGTTATATGATCAGTCTTTACTAGACTCTTGACCAACATGTCATCAACATAGACTTCCATAGTCTTTCCAATAAGATCCTTAAAAATTTTATTTACCAACCTTTGATAGGTGGCTCCAGCATTCTTGAGACCAAATGTCATAACAAGATAACAACAAATACCAAAGTCAGTGATAAATGATACCTTTGAAATGTCATTCTTATGCATATTGATCTGATTATATCCACTAAATCCATCCATGAAGCTCAGCATCTCATGCCCAGCAGTGGCATCTATCAATGTATCAATCTTTGGAAATGGAAAACAGTCATTGGGGCATGCATCGTTCAGATCAGTAAAGTCTACACACATCCTCCATTTTCCATTGGCCTTTTTCACCATTACAGGGTTTGCTAACCCTTTCGGAAATTGTATCTCCTCAATGAAACCAGCCTCCAAGAGCTTCTCAACTTCTTGTTTAATAGCTTCTTGCCTTTCCGGAGCAAAGTTTTTTTTCTTTTGCTTCACTGTTTTTCGACTTGGATCCACATTCAGCTTGTGAGTGATTAGTTCCGGGTCTATTCCTGGCATATCAGCTGCAGACCAAGCGAACACATCACTATTTCCTTGTAAAAATTTCACCAACTTCCCTCTAAGGGGCTCCTCGAGCTTGGCTCCAATAAAAGTCACCTTCTCAGGATCTTCGGGGGCTAAAGGAATTGAAACCAAGTCTTCTGCTGGCTTTCCTCTTTTCTCACCATTCTCCCGGATATCCAGGTCTTCAATAGGAAGAACCTGCCCCCAACTCCGTCTGCCCTCAAAGAGACCACATAACAACTTCTAGCCATTTTTTGATCTCCTCTCTCTTCTCCGATCCCATCTCGGGTTGGAAACTTCATAACTGAATGGTAGGAAGAAAGGACTGCCTTGAAGGCATGTATCCCTGTTCTTCCCATGATAACGTTGTAAGTCGAACTAGCCTTCACCACCACAAAGTCCAACATCTGAGTTGCTTGCCTTGGTTCATGTCCTATGGTTGTTGGCAACTTGATTATCCTTGTACGGGGCATTCCACTCCCGCGAATCCATATATCGGCATGTCGGTTGGGGTCAATTGGGAGTCATTATATCCCATCCTTAAAAAGGCGTCATGGAGCAAAATATCCACTGAAGTACCATTATCCACAAAGACCCTTCTTATCGGGTTGTTCCCTATTATCGGGGTTATGATCAACGGGTCGTCATGGGGAAATTTCACACCCTCCAGATCAGAATTATCAAAAGACATTGTTACTCCTGTCCTGGCCCTCTTTGGGGCTTCCCCAACAATATGCATAACTTCTCGAGCATACGCTTTCCTGGAGTTCTTGGATAACCCAGCAGCAGTTGGTCCTCCAAAAATTGTGTTTATCACCGGTCCTCGGGGTCGTGGTCCTCCGAAGATTGTATTTATCACCGGTCCCCTAGGTTGGGGATTCTTCCCCTGATCGTCTTGGTCCCTCCTATAATCTTCAAAGTTCTTTCTTCCATTCTTATTCTTATCCCCTCCATCTCCAGTGTACTTGTTCAACCTCCCTTTTCTAATAAGTAACTCAATTTCATCTTTCAGTTGCCTACACTCATCGGTGTCATGACCCACATCCTTGTGAAATCTACAATACTTGCTCTTATCTAGCTTGGCAGGATCAGCCTTCAAAGGCTTAGGCCAACGAATATCTCGATCTTTCTCGATTTCCATCAAGATCTGGCTCCTAGGAGAATTCAGCTTAGCGTATTCAGTGAACTTTTTCCCAAGTCCTCCCTTCTTGGGGGTTGAATCAGAGTTTTTCTCGGTTCTAGGATACTTGTCCTTAGCGATATATTCCAGGTCATTTTTCCGCTTCTTGCCTCCACTGGCTCAGTACTCACTACGGTCTTTGTAACGCCCCCAAATCCGGGGTCAGAGGATTTGGTCGTCACCATGAAACCTTAATCCAAATCAACATGTTTAATCAATAAACAATAGCCAACGGAAGATATTTATCATTTATGACCCCAAACTAATCCAAGATCTTTTAAGGTTACAGTTCTAAAAACAAGAAATCCAAATTCCACACGTAAATTTTTCACTTTCTTTTAAAACTCTTTTCAATAAATTCTAACTCAAAACTAAACCCACTAGTATAACTTCGAAAAGAAGTATACTAGGCCCAAATAAAATACACAACTATAATATAATATAATATAAACAACTTTATACAATAGAACTTACACTAGTTCGCAAACCCTGGACCAACCACCTTCCAAAAGCTTCTTCTTTGTTTCCTCGAATTACACGGCTAAATAGCGCAAGCTAGTCCTCACTGAAGGTTAAATTTAAAAACAGGCAAGTATGAGCGGAAGAAATGCTCAACAAGATCATTGTAATATATATATGGTTGTTTTGATATAAAACCGACATCTGCATTAGAGCAGAACATTTAAAATTATAATTGCTGAATCATAAAATTTTAGTTGAGGAATCCCAGAATTGGTTCCTTAATTGTATTCAAAACCATTTTGATATTTTTGAGCGAAATGCTTCAACAATACTTTGAATCTTGACGAGAATCAAACTCGTAAAACAGTGTTTACGGAAATATCGTAAACCACAATAACATGAAACAATGATTATGGATTGAATCATTAAATTTATTCAAAACTCAACTCTTGATATTAATATTCATTTTGATGTCATATCAAATTAGATATCAATACGAACTTTGATGCTCACAACCTACCCGCGCTAAAATATGGAAGTCAACATCAATCATCTGCATTAATACCACATTTGATATTTAACAACAACTTAAATATCAACATCAATCAGCAACCGAATCAAAACTGCATTCCACCTTTATTCAAAACCAAAACAGCTGATAAAACATTCCTTATAAGATTATCAAAAACAATATAATAATTTAGATTAGAATCCTCGAACGACGGTATGTTGCCGTCGGTGATCAGCCGCGGAGCAACACCGGTATGCCGAAGCATATCCAACTAAACAAATAGGGCACCGAAGGCACATATCGGCCTATTAGTATTATATCCTATATAATACCTAACTCTCGGCGGACCGCCGCCGCGGCCTCTTACGCAACCATCCAATCTTAAAACATTTTATTGAGAGGGGTCATAATACTCGATACCCTTAAAAACTTTTATTCCCCCATTTACTCTGGCAGGAATACTCGCAAAACCAACTCATTTTTCTCAAAGCCCAAAACATTTATAAATCCTGTATTTTGATAAGTAAATCACTTAGCTATTCTGAACATAGAATAACAGAAGAATACTTGCATAAATAGTTACATTTAATTCAGCGATATGTAAAATATTTATCTATTACGAACTGAATAGGGAGAGCAATACTTGCATAAGAAGATTTAAAATAAATATCACTTGAACAATAAGTGATGATAGGGATACTTGCCTTTGGGTTTTAGTTGTTAGTCACACTCGCAAAGACGCATCTATTTTGACATTATGTCCTAAAATATCACCATCCTTCTTTTCAACACTTTATTGATATGTTGCTCCTGCGATTGCTAGAAGCCAGATACCCAATACCATTCCATCTTAATTTTTATCTAACGTCTTCTCCTGATCAACTCGAATGATCCGCATCTATAATTAAAAGATACAACTTTAATCGCCTAAATGATAATTACTCAACGAACTGCGCGTCAACACCCTATCATCTACCCATACGATAGCCCACACATAACTATAACAGTCAAACACAGGACTCTTGACCCACGTACACACGTAATTCCTATCACACGTAAGCACATAATCCACGTATCACGTAATCCATATCACATATGACTCGGTTCATCAAAAGGGTTGACTCGGTACGTTTAAAACTGAAATCGGGTCCAAAATATGATTTATCTATTAAAATTGACTCAGAAAGTTATAAAAATCAAACGGTCCTTTCAATACATAAGAAATTAGGTCTCAAAAATATTTTTATTAAAATCAAAATATTTTTATAGAGTCTAGAGGCGTTCGTTTCGTATTAAACGAACGAACGACTTATTTATAAAAATATCTTGTCCCAACAAGTAATTAGGTTTCAAAAAATTTAATTACATATCTTCGTTCAACGTCTCCGATAATTATAGGTTACGTTCCCGTATTTTCGGAATTAATTTCCTGAAAATCGGGCAGCGTCTCCTTCATTTATCGGCCTACCCGTTGAACATCCTGACGTCAAATCAATCACAACACAGTCAATCACAATCCAAAAATCCAATCACCAACTTCAATCAACAACGTCAATTCGCAAATTCACCAATTCCAATTAAATACAATTATTAATAGTTATCATCCGTATTTTTATGTTTTAATCCGTATTTATAATTTTTATTCGTATTTTGTGTTTTAAATCGTAGGACTCAAAAATATTCATCATAGCCCACCGTCCGCTCGTCGAAAATTCATCGCGGACGGCGGTAAAAATTCGCGGGTGCCCGTATAAATCGGGTTTCCATCGCGAATCTTCACCGATTATTATATAATATTCCGAACAGAATTAATTTAATTTCACGAAAATCAGTCAAATAAATCCTGCAAGATACCCAAAATTCCAAAGTCAGATTAGGCACATCAGAACAAGGGACCAACAACAGGCGGACAGGTACACATGATCGGGCCGCCATGCCGGAAAACACCGGCGGCAGCCGGAAAATAGAAAGAAACGGTAGCAATAACACTGAACATCACCACCAGGCCGCGCGCATATATACAAAACAGATACATATACATACACAACCCAACAGCGAACATAATAACAATCAAACACAGGGAATGGGCCGAAAAAAACAAGACGGCCGACTCACCTGAAAAGCAGAGGGGAAAGCCAAAGAAAGAAAATGGGAAGGAGGCGAATAGCAAAGAGAAGAACAGGAGCGAGAGAGAAGACACGAGAGATTGTGATGAAAGAGGCGAGAGAGATCACAAATGGAGAGAAAGGAGACGGGTTATTCCCGATTACCCCCCCTTCTGATTTTTTTTTCTTTTATAAACCCCGCAATTGAAGTATTATCCGACCCGTATATTAGATAACGATATAATACACAATTAATATAAATTGAAATAAATCCCAACAAGATTTCAAAATATCTGAACTAAATAAAGCTAGCCAAATAAAATTTTCGTAAGTTTTAAAATAATTACTAAAGTGGAAATTATTTCCGCTTTTATCTATTAAACGAATCGATACGCAGGTGAAATAAATCCTAAAAATCCCAAAATAATTTTAAAACTCCCGGAATATTCAAAACTTAATAAAATATAAATTCCAAAATTTTCGAAGAATTCTGAAATTAAATAATGATTTTACAATTAAATAAAAACAGAAAATCATTTAAAGATGAATAATCAATAAAATATTGATATCTAAATTTTATAAACTCCTAAAAATAATAAATAAGATTATGAAGCAATAAAAATGATTTTAGAGATAATCCAAATATTTATGAAAGTAATTCTTTAACAAAATCACTTTTAATTATATAAACAAAATAACACAACTAATTACACAAATAATACTCGAACACCAATAATCTCACGTAATTAATAAAAATATTAACAAAAATAATATCCAGCTGACAAAACCCATGCACATAATTTATTTATTTAATAATTCGATAATTACATTTACATATCAGATTCGAAAATGGGTTACTTAGCCGCTAAGTAACTATAAAACGATACAATTTAATATCAGATTTGGATAATTATTAAAACTGGGCTTCTTATAAAACACTTTATACGAAAATAATGTATTAATATCCCGTCTTTCGATACTACGGGTCTTGTTGATTTATCAAAATGGTTATCGTACCGAAAATCTTGCGTTGGGCCGTGCACAGGTCAAACTGTAATCTGGATCGAAAAAGTTAAAACACGGAAAATGTCCGGAATTACTAGATTAGGTTAGGGAGCAGTTTTCGGAAGAGTTTCGGGTTGTAAAAACGCAAAAACAATTGAAGTCGGACGATTCCCGGCTATAAAATAATTTTGATAATTATTCAGAAAATAATTAATAAATCCATAAATCATTATAAAATTATCTAACAGTCCAAAAATTACCAGAAAAATATCACAATTATCTATATTTTATTCTGAGCACATAAAAATTAAAGTACTCAAATAATATCACATATAAACATCCAAACATCAATTCCAATTATCAGATAATTCACCAAAATTCACATAAAAATCACATAATAATTCCAAATAATTATAATAATATTTGAAAATATGGGATATTACAGTTTTCCTCATGCTCTCTTCCACCTTGATGTACTTCCCAGCCCTATCTTGGAGCTGCAACATGCTTTCAGGGGGGCATTTCGCCAAAGACATCTTGAAGAATTCATCCCTAGTTCCCTGTTGCAGTGCTATCATGGCTACCTTGTCATCACGGTCCCGGACTTTCAAAGCTTCCTTTGTGAAACGATTCAGGTATTCTCTCAAGGATTCCTTTTCTCCCTGTACAATGCTCATGAGGGATGCTGAATTTTTCTCATGCACTCTCCCGCTGATAAACTGCTTAATAAAAGCTTGACTTAACTTTTTGAAGGACCCAATAGAGTTCGGGGGCAAACGACTATACCATCTTTGAGCCATACCCGACAGGGTTTGAGGAAAGGCTCGACACTTAATAGCGTCATTCATGGGTTGCAACAACAGTGCATTAGAGAATGTCTTGACATGATTAGCGGGATCTCCCGTGCCATCATAAGCTTTAATAATTGGCATCTTGAACTTTCTTGAGATATGGGCATTCATTATTTCTTCAGTAAAGGGCGGAGTAGGATCATTAGGATCTCCAAGGGGAAGAAGATTGATAGGATCAGCCTTTGGGACAGCAGCCCTTCTCCGTGTCAGACCATCCAGGTCTATGATAGGTGGAGGATTTCTCCCCCTAGGAGGTGGTGGGGGTCTGGTGGTCTGGTGCGCCTCCAAGTCGCGCTTCAGCCTTTGAATCTCAGCCTCGTGAGCCCTGATCCTTTTCTGCACTTCTTGGGGATTCGTCCCTTGGATGCTCCTAGGACATTGGCTACCATCAACCATCGGCTCTTTGCCAGCACGTCTCCTTCTTGGGGCTACTTCATCATCCAAAGATTCAGAGTCTCTCTCAGTGTAAAGGCCAGAAAATTCCTGATCCTCAGGGATAGGAGCCAAACCTCGTATATAGGGGCGATCACCCTCATGCTTCACTCCGTCCAACATGTCCACTTCCTCCAACCTCGGGGTAAAGAGGCATCCCATAAGGGGGTTAGTAGTCACAATAGTTGAATATTCGTACCCAATGGGTCGAGAATTCGCAGGTGCATATAGTTGTTAAACATGGAGATTCGTACCTTGAATAGCCGAGGGAATCGTCCCTTGTGGCTGAGGTCCAGTTACCCCTATCTGGGCTTCTCCTTGGGTGGCTGCATAAGTTGAATGAGGAGGTACCTCCACGGTTGACGAAATCACTTGGGTTGTCCCCGATGGTGTTCCTTCCTCAAGAGCTCTAATTGTTCTCCGTGTTCTCGCCATGGTTGCTGTTGTGCTTTCCCACAGACGGCGCCAAATGTTATGGATTAAAAATAAGGTATATAACTGCTGTATTTATTACTAAGGAACGTGAGTTTCGAGGCTCGATTTGACTGCTCTTGTGTTTCGTGACTCAATCTGCCTTAACAAGATGCCTACGTACCTTGCTGATTGCCAAGGATCAAGTAAAAAAACGTAGTTCTGATTGGTGGGGTGAGACCCTTTATATAGATGTTGGGAGTCCTCGAATTGGACTTGGTATAGGAGACTTGGTGGTCAAGTCTCTGAATTATAATGGACTTTGGAGTCCTGGGATGTAGGAAGCTGATTCCTTATCCCATGAGGTTCCTTGGAGGCCAATCCACAAGGATTTATATCCCCACTAGGACTTATCTTAATAGATGTTTTTCTCCCTTATTAATTAATTACGAAATTAATTAATATTCAGGGTTTTGGCCCTTCTTTGTTCCATCAGGCCTGATCTGTTCCATCAGGCCTGATCAATGTGTTAACCTTTTTGTTCTGAATGTCATACATCTTCTTATTGGGCCTTGTAGCCCTAATTATGTGTAATTAATGCAATATTACATAATCGGGATTTATTTATTCCCTATCACGGCTATTCAGAAGAGGAGATTGTTATGTCAAGGATACGAAGCTTATTTGGCTCATGTCAAAGATATAGAGGAAGAATCCGTAAGGATTGAGAATATTCTAATAGTAAGAGATTTTCCCGATGTATTTCCAGATGAATTACCTGGACTACGTCCAGATAGAGAGATCAAGTTTATGATTGAGTTGGCTCCTGGAACGGAACCAGTATCGAAGGCACCCTATCGTATGGCGGCAGTAGAGATGGAGGAATTAGCAACGCAGTTACAGGAATTGTTGGATAAGGGAGTAATATGCCCAAGTGTATCCCCATGGGGTGCACCGGTGTTATTTGTGAAAAAGAAAGATGGAAGCATGAGGTTGTGCATTGCTTATCGTGAATTGAATAAGTTGACGATTAAGAATAAGTACCATCTACCGCGAATCGATGACTTGTTTGATCAGTTAAAAGGAGCTACTTATATTTCCAAGATTGATTTAAGACTTGGTATCATCAGCGAAAGATTAAAGTGGAAGATATACCCAAGACAGCGTTTCGAACGAGATATGGACACTATGAGTTTTTGGTAATGGCGTTTGGTTTGATGAACGCGCCAACCGCATTTATGGATCTTATGAACAGAGTGTTCAAGCAGTATTTGGATAAGTTCGTTATAGTGTTTATCGATGATATTTTGATATACTCCAAGACGGAGGAAGACCATATAGAGCATTTGAGGATTCCTTTAGAAATCTTGAGAAAAGGAAAGTTATATGCCAAGTTTTCAAAGTGTGAAGTTTTGGCTGAAGGAAGTACAGTTTCTTGGACATGTAGTAAATAGTGAAGGAATTAAAGTAGAACCAGCCAAGATAGAAGCTGTAATGAATTGGGAAAGGTCCAAGACCCCTACGGAGGTCAGAAGTTTTCTGGGATTAGCAGGATACTATAGACGGTTTGTGCAAGATCTCTCCAAGATTGCTGTTCCATTGACTAAATTGAGAAGGAAGAATGAGAAGTTTGTGTGGACGAATAAGTGCGAGGAAAACTTTCAAGAATTGAAGAAGAGATTGATAGCCGCCCTAGTGTTAGTGTTACCAGATGAGAAAGGAGGGTTTGTGATCTTCAGTGATGCTTCGTATAAAGGATTGGGTTGTGTGTTAATGCAACATGGGAAAGTAATAGCGTATGCGTCAAGGCAGCTAAAGTCGCATGAACAAAAGTATCCCATGCATGATTTGGAATTAGCAGCGATTGTGTTTGCTCTTAAAATTTGGAGGCATTACTTATATGGAGAAAAATGTGAGATCTATACGGATCATAAGAGTTTAAAGTATATTTTTACTCAGAAGGAGTTGAATATGAGACAGAGAAGGTGGTTAGAATTGATCAAAGATTTTGAAAAGCTGGAAATAGAAGTACAAATTCTAGAGCTAGAAAGAGGAGCCATGTGTGCAATGTCATTTCAACCAGAGATTTTGGAAAAGATTCGATGTTGTCAAGAACAAGTGATGAACCACGAGAAAGATAAGTTAACTGGAGAGAAAGTTAAAGCTCAAAAGGATAAAAAGGGAATATATTGCGTTAACTTGCACATTTGGATACCTAACATTGTGGAGCTAAAGCATGAGATTTTGCACGAAGCGCATAACTCAAAATTTTCAATTCACCCTGAAAGTACGAAAATGTACGAAGACTTAAAAGAGAACTATTGGTGGCCAAACATGAAAAAGGAAAATGCGGAATGGATAAGTAAATGTTATATGTGCCAAAGAGTAAATACGGAACATCAACGACCAAGTGGATTGCTTCAACCACTGGACATACCTGAATGGAAATGGGAACATATCGCGATGGATTTCGTGGTAGGATTGCGAAAGACCAAGTCTAATCATGATGCAATTTGGGTAATAATTGATTGATTGACGAAGTCAGCGCATTTATTTCCTATCAACGAAAGATTTTCATTGGAAAAGTTGGTTAAATTGTATTTGGATGAGATTGTGATGTATCACAGAGTTCCAGTATCTATCGTGTCTGATAGAGATCCGAGATTTAACTCGAGATTTTGGCAACAATTTTATGATCGTTTGGGAACTAAGCTGAAAATGAGTACGGCATATTATCCGCAGATCGACGGATAAAGTGAAAAGACAATTTAAATGATCGAGGATATGTTGTGAACTTGTGCAATAGATTTCAAAGGAAATTGGGACGATCATTTTCCATTGATTGAGTTTTTCTACAACAATAGTTACCACGCGAGTATTGGCATGCCGCCTTATGAAGCATTGTATGGAAGAAAATGCAGATGCCCTACATATTGGGACGAAGTTGGTGAGCGCAAATTAATTGGCCCAGAGCTAATTCAATAAACGAAAGAGAAAGTGAAAATGATTCGTAAAAGGTTAATTGCTACTCAAGATCGACAAAAGAAATATGCAGATCGAGATCGAAAGGATACGCAATTCGAGCCCGGGGACAAAGTGTTGATAAAGATATTTCCCTGGAGAGGTTATACCGATTTGGGAAGAAAGGAAAATTGAGTCCTAGATATATTGGACCATTCGAAGTATTTAGACAAGTTGGAAAAGTGGCTTATGAGTTAGCGATACCTCGGCAGATACAACACCTTCATAACATGTTTCACGTTTCTCTTCTAAAGAAATATAATACTGATGCAAGCCATGTGATATAATTGGAACCAGTGGAAATATAACAAGATTTTTCTTATGTGGAACGACCAGTTCGAATCTTAGATCGAAAAGAGAGGACGCTCAGAAATAAAGTTGTACCTCTAGTTAGAGTGTTATGGGGAAATCCTATAGTGGAAGAGTCAACTTGGAAATTAGAAAGTGAAATTCAAGAAAAGTATCCCCATTTATTTTCTTAGACTAGATTCTGGGGACAGAATCCTTTTAAGGGGGTAGATTGTGATGATTGGGAATTTCGCGACATGATTAAGTGAATAAAGTATAATTTTGTGGTGTAATTATAAATTATGTGATTAAATAAAGGGATAAATAATTTTATTGGTTAATTGTATTTATTATATATTAGTAACTGGGAACGTAAGATGACCCGTTCCAGTTTGATGAATCAGCTTAGGGGATAAGCTGTGTTGTTGGGCCGTCAGGTAGAACGGAACCCGTCTTAAAAAGGATTAAAGTGTTTAAATGTGAATTATGTGCTATTGTGTGAAATATGAAAGTTTAAGTGGGTAATATATTCCAGTGATGTGTCAGTTGATATAAAGAGAATGATTGTGAAGCGTGTCTGAAAATGCTCAGCGTCGGGCCGTCAGACAGGACGCGACCCGTTACGCGAAAAAGGGAAGTAATGATAAAAAAAGAAAATTGTGTGATCAAGTATGAGTTGTGATGTGTGAATATATGTGTTTGCTTGTATGTATGCATGATTACGTGATCTGGATGATTTTAAATGATTTTAAGGTATTTATTTGATTTAAAATAAGGTTTATTGAACCTTTAAATATTTTTATAAAATTATCCGAGTATGTTCAAGGTGTGAAGTTGGTTTGGTTATCTTTAAAATAGTCCTAGAGAATTTATAAAAATGATAGACGGATTTATTTCTTGATCGTTGTTTTTACAATGATTTTATTGAGTAATAATTCTATTTTGAGCGCAATCTTGTAAAATCCATAACAAATAAACCGTACGCTCAAAAATTATTTTAAAGATATGGCTGAAAAGATAATTTCAAGATCTATATTCTAAAAGTGATATTCGTGGCATGTTTATCTTTTTTGATTTAAAAATATATTAATAAAATTCGTTTTTGATTAAGAATAAAAGGAAATTAAGAATTTAGATTCTTTTTAAATTACCAACTTGCCCTTGCATGCATTTCCACTCACAACATGAGAGAAGGTTAGATGTGTCATTTCCTACCCCACTATCTCCATTCAACTTAACCAAATGATCATACTATCCTTGCATGCATTTTATGCTATTAATGAGAGAAGGGTGATTGGGATAAATAAGTCCTGATTTTATAATTAATGGGCTGCTAGGCCCAATAAGAAGATGTATGATATTCAGACCAGAAAGGTTAAGCCTCATGGACCAGATCAGGCCTGGTGGAATGAAAAAGGCCCAAAAACCCTGATTATTAATTAATTTCATAATTAATTAATAAGGGAAAAATCAGTTATTGAGAAGAGTCCCGATAAGGATATAAATCCTTATAGATTAGCCTCAAGGGGACCTAAAAGGATAAGGAATCAGTTTTCTACTATCTAGGACTCCAAAGTCCATTCTAATTATGAGACTTGCCCATCAAGTCTCCTATACCAAGTCCAATTCAAGGACTCCCAACATCTATATAAGGGGCCTCACCCCACAGATCAGAACTACATTTTTTGGCTTGATTCTCTAATTCACAGAGATACGTAGGCATCTCGTAAAGGCAGATCGAGCCACGAAGCACGAGAGCAGCCATTAAAGGCCTTGAGCTCCCGAATCTTAGTAATAAATACAGCAAATAATAACCTTTGTTTTTTATCCATAACATTTGGCGCCGTCTGTGGGAAAGCACAACAACAACCATGGCGAGAACACGGAGAACAATTGGAGCTCTGGAGGAAGGAACACCATCAGGGACAACTCAGGTGATTTCGTCAACCGTGGAGGTTCCGCCCCATTCTACTTATGCATCTACTCAGGGGGATGCCCAGATAGGGGGAACTCAACCTCAGCCACAAGGGACAACTCCCTCGATTATTTAAGGTACGAATCCTCAAGTTCAATAAGTACATATACCTATGAATTCTCGACCCGTCGGGTATGAATATTCAACTGTTGTTACTACTAACCCCCCTTATGGGATGCCCCTTCGCCCTGAGGTTGGAGGAAGCGGATATGCTGGGCGAGGCGAAGCACGAGGGCAGTCACCCCCTATATACGAGGATTGGGTCCTATTCCTGAGGATCGGGAATTTTCTGGTCCTTACACTGAGAGAGACTCCGAATCTTCGGATGATGAAGTGGCCCCGAGAAGGAGGCGTCCTGGAAAAGAGCCAATGGCCGATGGAAGGCAACGCCCCCAAAGCACCCCAGGGGCGAATCCCCAAGAAGTGCAGGAAAGGATCAGGGCTCATGAGGCTGAAATCCAAAGGCTGAGGCGTGATTTGGAGGCTCACCAGGCCACCAGACCCCAGATACCTCCTAGGGGGAGAAATCCTCCTCCTGTCATAGACCTGGATGGTCCGGTAAGAAGAAGGGCTACTGTCCCAAGAACTGATCCAAGCAATCTCCTTCCCCTTGGAGATCCTGATGATCCAACTCCACCCTTCACAGAAGAGATAATGAATGCCCATATCTCAAGGAAATTCAAGATGCCCACTATCAAAGCCTATGATGGCACGGGAGACCCCGCTAATCATGTTAGGACATTCTCTAATGCACTGCTGCTGCAACCCGTGAATGATGCTATAAAGTGTCGGGCCTTCCCTCAAACCCTGTCGGGTATGGCTCAAAGATGGTACAGTCGCCTGCCCCCAAATTCTATTGGATCGTTCAGAGAATTAAGTCAGGCATTTATTAAGCAATTCATCAGTGGAAGAGTCCATGAGAAAAGTTCAGCATCTCTTATGAGTCTTATGCAGGGAGCTAAGGAATCCTTGAGAGATTACCTGAATCGTTTTACAAAGGAGGCTTTAAAAGTCCCAGACCTTGATGATAAGGTAGCCATGATAGCACTGCAACAAGGAACTAGGGATGAGTTTTTCAAGATGTCTTTGGCCAAACGACCCCCTAAAAACATGTTGCAACTCCAAGAGAGGGCAGGGAAGTATATCAAGGTTGAAGAAAGCATGAGGAAGCCCGTAGTAAGTAATGAGCCCACTGGAGGCAAGAAGCGAAAAACTGATCTGGAGTATATCTCTAAGGACAAATATCCTAGAACCAAACAAAACCCTGATTCAACCCCCAAGAAGGGAGGACCTGGGCAAAACTTCACTGAATACGCTAAGCTGAGTGCTCCTAGAAGTCAGATTTTGATGGAGATTGAGAAAGATAGAGATATTCGCTGGCCTAAGCCCTTGAAAGCTGATCCCGCCAAGCTAGATAAGAGCAAGTATTGCAGGTTTCACAAGGATGTTGGCCATGACACCGATGAGTGTAGGCAATTGAAAGATGAAATTGAGTTTTTGATTCGAAAAGGAAGATTGAACAAGTATACTGGAGATGGAGGGGACATAAATAATAATGGAAGGAAGAACTTTGAAGATCGTAGGAGGGACCAAGACGATCAGGGGCGGAATCCCCAACCTAGAGGGCCGGTTATAAATGCAATTTTTGGAGGACCACGGCGCCCTCGAGGGCCTGTGATAAACACGATCTTTGGAGGTCCAACTGCTGCTGGATTGTCCAAAAATTCCAGAAAGGCATATACTAGGGAGGTTATGCATATTGTTGGAGAACCCCCGAAGAGGGCTAGAACAGAAGTAACATTGGCTTTTAATGATTCTGACCTAGAGGGCGTGAAGTTTCCCCATGACGACCCGCTGGTCATAACACCGATAATAGGAAATAGCCCGGTTAAGAGGGTCCTTGTGGATAATGGTGCTTTTGTGGATATATTGCTCCATGACACCTTTTTAAGAATGGGGTATAACGACTCCCAGTTGACACCAACCGACATGCCGATATATGGATTTGCTGGAGTAGAATGTCCTGTGGAAGGGATAATCAAATTGCCACCAACCATAGGTACGGAACCAAGGCAAGCAACGCAGATGCTGGATTTTGTGGTAGTAAAGGCTAGTTCAACTTATAATGCCATCATGGGGAGAACAGGGATACATGCCTTCAAGGCAGTCCCCTCTTCCTACCATTCAGTCATGAAGTTTCCCACCCGAAACAGGATTGGAGAAGAGAGAGGAGATTAAAAAATGGCTAGAAGCTGTTATGTGGCCTCTTTGAGGGCAGATGGAGTCGGGGGGCAGGTTCTTCCTATTGAAGATATGGATGTTTGAGAAAATGATGAGAATAGAGGAAGGCCAGCAGAAGAATTGGTTTCGGTTCCTTTAGACCCCGAGAATCCTGAGAGGATGACTTTCATTGGAGCCACATTAGAGGAGCCTCTTAGAGGGAAGTTAGTGAAATTTTTGCAAGAAAATAGTGATGTGTTTGTATGGTCAGCAGTTGATATGCCAGGCATAGACTCGGAATTAATTACTCACAAGCTAAACGTGGATCCAAGCCGGAAGACAGTGAAACAAAAGAAAAGAAATTTTGCCCCGGAAAGACAAGAGGCTATAAAACAGGAAGTAGAAAAGCTCTTAGAGGCTAGTTTCATTGAGGAGATTCAATTTCCGGAGTGGTTAGCAAACCCTGTAATGGTGAAGAAGGCTAATGGAAAGTGGAGGATGTGTATAGACTTCACTGATCTGAATGATGCATGCCCCAAAGACTGTTTCCCGCTGCCTAGAATTGATACTTTGATTGATGCCACTGCTGGACATGAGATGCTGAGTTTCATGGATGGATTTAGCGGATACAATCAGATCAAAATGCATAAAGATGACATTCCAAAGGTATCATTTATCACTGACTTTGGTATTTATTGTTATCTTGTTATGGCGTTTGGTCTCAAGAATGCAGGAGCCACCTATCAGAGGTTGGTGAATAAAATTTTTAAGGATCTTATTGGGAAGACTATGGAAGTCTATGTTGATGACATGCTAGTCAAGAGTCTAGTAAAGACTGATCATATAACCCATTTGAGGGAAGCTTTTGAGGTCCTAAGGTACCACAAGATGATGTTGAATCCAACGAAGTATGCTTTCGGAGTAGGATCTGGAAAATTCTTGGGATTGATGGTCTCAAAGAGGGGAATTGAGGCCAACCCCGATAAAATAAAGGCAATCCTGGATATGGAACCATCAAAAACTGTCAAGGATGTTCAGAAGCTCACAGGAAGGGTTGCGGCGCTAGGACGATTCATCTCCAAGTCAGGAGACAAGTGCTTGTCATTCTTCAAGTCATTAAAAAACATTAAAGACTTTGTATGGAGTGAGGAAAATCAGAAGGCATTTGAAGAGTTAAAGAAGTATATGGGCCAGGCCCCGTTGTTGGCCAAGCCAGTTCTGAGTGAAGTTTTATTTTTGTACTTGGCTGTTTCAGAGAGCGCCTTGAGCGCAGTGTTGGTTAAGGAGGAACTGAAAGTCCAGAAACCCGTATACTATGTCAGCAAAATCTTGCATGGTGCAGAGTTGAATTATTCAACTATTGAGAAATTCGCTTTAGCCTTGGTAATGGCTTCAAGAAAGCTGCGTCCTTATTTTCAAGCTCACCAGATTGAAGTGCTAACAAATCAGCCACTGAGAAACATCATTCACAGTCCCAATGGGATGATTAAGTGGGCAATAGAGTTGGGAGAGTTCGATCTCAAGTATAAGCCACGTACGGCCATAAAAGCCCAGGCACTAGCCGACTTCGTGGTGGAATGTACCATACCCAACCAAGAAGTCGGGGGGCAGGAAGATACCATACCTCAAGATAAGGGAGTCGACAATGGGGACAAGGAGAAAGAATATTGGGTTCTCTATTTTGATGGAGCATCAAAAACAAATTCCAGTGGAGCAGGGTTGGTTTTGCAAAGCCCTGATGGGTTCTTAATTGAGTATGCTATGAAGCTAGATTTTCCAACCACAAACAATGAGGCAGAGTATGAAGCCCTGATAGCTGGCCTTGGTCTAGCTGGGACACTTAGAGTCAAAAACTTAAAGGTCCGTGGAGACTCGAAGCTGATCATATCCCAGGTAAAGGGAGAATTTGAGGCAAGGGATGATACGATGGCTAAGTATGTCCGCCTAGTAAGGGCTGTGATGACCCAATTTAATGAATGCCATGTTGAACACATTCCAAGGGAAGAAAATGTTAAGGCAGATGCGCTATCAAAGTTCTCTTCGTCTGAGATTGAAGAAAGTTTAGGAAGTGTGTACTTCCGTGTTTTGAAGACACGAAGCATAGATGTTAAGCTAGTGGCTCCCATAGGCTTGGGGATGTCATGGATTCATCCCATCAAGGCTCACATTCAGACCGGTTGGTTGCCAAGTGATGCAACTGAAGCACGGAAGTTAACTGTTCGGGCACTAAGGTACTCTTTGATAGATGGGATTCTTTACAAAAGATCTTTCGTGGTTCCCTACTTGAGGTGTCTCAGGCCCGATGAGGCACGCTTGGCTCTTGAAGAAGTGCATGAAGGTATTTGTGGACAACACTTGGGGGGCAGGGCCTTGGCTCATAAGATAACTCGTTTAGGCTTCTATTGGCCAGAAATGATGGCTGATGCCAAAGAATATATGAAGAAGTGTGATCGCTGTTAGAAGCATGCACCAGTTGTTAGACAACCCCCCGAGATGCTGACCTCTATCAACTCGCCTATTCCCTTTGCCATGTGGGGGATGGATATTCTAGGGCCTTTTTCTATGGCCACAACACAAAGGAAATTTCTGATTGTAGCCATTGATTATTTCACCAAGTGGATCGAAGCCAAACCCTTGGCCAAAATCACTACTAAGCAGGTTGCACAATTCCTGTGAGAAAACATTATGTGCCGATATGGAATTCCCCGTATCCTCGTCACTGACAATGGAACACAATTCAACAATGAGGAATTCAAGAAGTATTGTGAAGAAAATGAAATTGAGTTACGATTCACCTCTGTGGCTCACCCGCAAGCCAATGGGCAAGCAGAGGTAGCAAATCGGATAATCCTGGATGGACTAAAGAAGAGGATCGAGAAGTCAAGAAATAATTGGGTAGATGAGATACTTCCAATATTATGGGCCTACAGGACTACCTGTAGAGTCACGACAGGAGCAACTCCCTTCATGTTGGCATATGGGGCAGAAGCAGTAGTTCCAGTAGAGATATCACATTCCTCTCCAAGGATTCAGGTTTTCAATGCAGAAGAAAATGAGGAAGGGCAAAGGTTAGCCCTGGATCTGATCGATGAAGTGCGAGATAGGGCACATGCAAAGATAGTAGAATATCAGAAAAAGGCTTCATTCTACTATAACCTAAGGGTCAAAGAAAGGTTTTTTAAACAAGGCGATCTAGTCTTGAGGAAGATAGAAGCATCTGGTGTAGGACAAAAAGGGAAGCTTGCCCCAAATTGGGAAGGACCGTAAAGAGTCAAGAGTGTTCAAGGTAGAGGAACCTACAAGCTAGAGACTATGGATGGTTTTGAAGTCCCGAGAACTTGGCATGCACAAAACCTGAAGGTTTACCATGTATAGGGCAGCCGGATACGATTCTCACTCGTCAGGATGGCGAGTAGGTTGAAAAGCACCTTGAAGCTTTGCTTGCTTAGGATTTATATGTTTTAGTTTTATTACGAAGTTTATTAAGACTTGTGTAAGGGACGAATCCCAGACAATTTTATGAAATTCATGAATTCTTCAAAGTATGTTTGTGGCCTAACGAATAAAAACCAAATGCATGGATGCAAGCATAAAAGGTGATAAAATAAGATCAGATAAATATTACAAGAAATTTGATAAAAAAAAGTCTCGAAAATAAGACAAGCCACGCAGGGCTGAAAAAGCTCTAAGGAGCTGAGGTGCCCTCGGCATCCATATCATCGTCCTCTCCACTCTCGCTGGATGTCTCTGTCGTCTCGGAGGAGGAGGAAGAGCTGTCGTCCTCAGCAGGTCTGGAAGAAGACTCGGGAGGAGGAAGGAGTGGATCCTGAGGAACATGGTCCGAGACAACTACTCGGGTACGAAACCTCTGTAGCAAAGCTTCGTCATCAGAGCAGATGTAGTCCGCCGGGTTAATATCAGGACAAGCCTCGTTCACGGTCCCAAGGGCCGTGTCCCAACCAGTCCTAAAAAACCCGGGAAAGACTGAATCATCCCTAATCCTCATGGATTGGGCAAACTCCTCCGAGTCCAGATAGTTGTCTATAGCTTTATCCTTCTCCGCCCGAAGTACCACCAGCTCGGCGTTAGACTCTCCGAGTTCTTCCTCCTTGCGCTTGAGCTTCTTCTCCAGGGTAGCATACTTCTTCTGTTGCCTCCTTAGGGCATTATCGGCCTTATCAGAAGCCCGCTTCCATGATTCGGCTTACCTCACAGCGCCTTGAAAGTAGGCGTTAGACTGAAACAAAGCAATTAACAAAGTATAAGGCAAGAAAATGCTACAAGAACGAAAGATAAGTTCAAAAAAGAGAAGGCATACCGAAGCCAGAGACTGAGATCCCATGAGCTTAATCCTCTCAAGATCAGTGGTGGCCACCACATCAATAAAGTCCTTGGGAGTCACGCAATGGTAGGACCAATCGCAAGCATGTTTTGTGGAACCAACTACGGTGTCCCCTCGGCGGAATCCCCAGAGAGGCTGAAAGGCGCCTGTGGCAGCAGCAGTAGGGGCAGCAGCAGTGATAGGAGCACCATGACCTCCAGCTCCTTCAGTTGAAGCCTCCCCTA
The DNA here is from genome assembly GCF_009905375.1 of Apium graveolens. NCBI lineage: Eukaryota > Viridiplantae > Streptophyta > Magnoliopsida > Apiales > Apiaceae > Apium > Apium graveolens. Next base: position 33,485,949 of record NC_133649.1, on the reverse strand, counting down.
TAGGCTCTTTGTGCTTCTTCAAAAAGATAGGCTCCGTGGCCTTTCCCCGGGTGTCTAGGCCTGCGAGCCGAGCTTTCTTCATCCTAGCTGTCTCCTCAACCAAAGGAACATTGTCCTCGTTAATCTCCTTAGCAGCTGAAACAAAGCAAAGGACAAAATAAGTGATGTTAATAATGCATGAAATGAAGTAAAATTGAGAAGGGAAGAAAAATACCCTGTTGAGAAACAGAGGATAGTCCCACATGAATCAGGGAAAACTCCTCTAAGAGAGTCCAGCTGGTGGTGGTGCCATCATCCTGAGTAAGCCCATTATAAATAATAATTTCTTCAGGAGTTAAGTGAATGGATTTGAGGCTACCATCACTGACCTTCCCGAAGGAAGATCGAAAAAGTGTGCCCCAGTCACCATTCTCCCAACGTAACCCAACGAAACTATTCCTCCAATTTTGATTATTATCAGGAATAGAGGCGCTGTTAAAGATATGTTTGCTTTTGGGCCTTTGCTTGACATAGACCCAGCCACAGATACTGGAAGAACTATTGTAACACTGAAAGACCTTCCTAAAAACAGCTACAGAAAGAGGAAAGCCCTCCCTAAGACAACAAACCATAAAATATAGAATGTTCCTCTAGGCGTTTGGAGGAAGCTGACACGGGTTGATTTGTAAATCAGCCAAAAGATGAGGAATAAAAGGGTGAAAAGGAAACCTAAGCCCATCATTAAGGGCATCTGTGTAAATGAAGAGAGTGTCGGGTCTCCAGTGGCAAGTACGGTCACCACCAGAGACTGGAACTAATCTAAAAGGAGGAAGGACGTTATAACGAGCATTTAGTTTATTGAAATCTATGTTGTTCCAAGTATTACAATGATTAAAAGAATCGAGATGTGCAGTGGAGGGATATTCATCCCCCCTAGTGTTAATCATATCGATTAAAGACATATACGAAGAACGGATCTCGATATCCTTACCTCGTTTTGAAGCCGAGGCTATCTTGGCCGCCCTCTCGGAACTCTTATCAGCCATTTAGAAAAGCTAGAAAAGGCCTGGAAAGCTAAAGGAGGGGATTTGAGAGAGGAGAAAGTTAGAAATTTTGAGATAAGAGGGAAGAGTGAAGAGTGAAAAGTGTGAAGAGAATGCACACTCCCCCCACCTATATATAGGAAGAAAAAGTGGGTAATGGGCCTTAAAAAGCCCATTTGGGCCCAAAAGCTGGAAGATTCTGGAATTATCCAAGAAATTCCTGGAAAATTCATGAGAATTCTAGCAAAAATCAAAAAAGAAAAACTTGGGTTTTGTAAGAATCTGGAAGAATCCAGAAAAACCCAAAAGAATTTGGAATTTGGGCTTAGAAAAAAGGCCAGTTCAAAAAAAAAAAAAAACCCTGTATGAGGCCCTAATGGTGTTTAAGAAAAAATGAGTGGAAAGGGAGCCCATTTACAATGGGCCAATTGCAAAGCCTAACCAAGAAAAATGGGCCCAAGGTTTTTCTAATTGAAACCCAGAATTAAGGGTAGGCCCAATAAGAAAATAAGCCCGGTTATAATAGGCCCGGGTTTTAGCCCAGCATTAAGGGCCCAAAATCCAAGAATATAAAAAAAGGGGGGGAGCCTGACCCAATTCGATCAGAACCTGCACCAAGATCCTAGTCGATTGCATTGAGGTCGATTTTCCTTCGATCAAGGCTGAAAAAAGGGGCTATTTCGGTCAAGAGAAGGATCCTGACCAGAAATTCCTGGTCGAAAAGGAGAAATAACTGTTTCATTCAACCAGAATGCCAGAACGTTTTTTGACCCTGTCGACCAGGAAGCAAAGTAAAATCCTGATCCAATGGACCCTGCCCGAATTTACGTCGACCTGGGCAACAAAAGGTGGCTAATTCGGTCAAAACAAGGAATTCTGACCCAAAATTCTGACCGAAAATTCCCTGCTCGAAAAAGAAAAAGGGGGTAGGAGAAATCCTGGACGAAATTCGACCAGGACTTCTGCTCGAAATGCTCCTGCTCGAAAGGCTGTCGACTAGGATAAAGTGATGGATAATTCGACCAGGATCCTGGTCGAACAGGATTCCTGGTCGAAATTTGTATTAAAAAAAAAAAGAAAAAAAAGGGAAGGAAAAATTCCTGGAAAATTACAGAAGAATAAGGAAATTCCTTAAATAAATTCTGAAAAATACTAATATTTTCAGGAATAAGGAATAAATCCAGAAAAATAAGGATAAATCCCAGAAATTAAGGGAAAAATCCAGAAATTAAGGATAAATCCGAGAAAATTAAGGGAAAAATCCAGAAATTAAGGGAAAAATCCAGAAATTAAGGATAAATCCCAGAAAATTAAGGGAAAAATCCAGAAATTAAGGGAAAAATCCAGAAATTAAGGATAAATCCCAGAAATTAAGGGAAAAATCCAGAAATTAAGGATAAATCCCAGAAAATTAGGGAAAAATCCAGAAATTAAGGATAAATCCCAGAAAATTAGGGAAAATCCCAGAAAATTAGGGAAAAATTCCTGGAAAATTTCTGAATAAAAGGAAGATTCATTGTAAATGTGTAGGTCGCTCCACACTTTACGCAAAAACGAAACCCTATAAGGGAACGAATAGATTTAACTTCTGCGAAACCTAATCAATGTTTCCCAAAAGTTGGGGGGCAAATGATAGGGATAAATAAGTCCTGATTTTATAATTAATGGGCTACTAGGCTCAATAAGAAGATGTATGATATTCAGACCAGAAAGGTTAAACCTGATGGACCAGATCAGGCCTGGTGGAATGAAAAAGGCCCAAAAAAACTGATTATTAATTAATTTCGTAATTAATTAATAAGGGAAAAATCAGTTATTGAGAAGAGTCCCGATAAGGATATAAATCCTTATAGATTAGCCTCAAGGGGACCTAAAAGGATAAGGAATCAGTTTCCTACTATCTAGGACTCCAAAGTCCATTCTAATTATGAGACTTGCCCATCAAGTCTCCTATACCAAGTCCAATTCAAGGACTCCCAACATCTATATAAGGGGCCTCACCCACAGATCAGAACTACGTTTTTTGGCTTGATTCTCTAATTCACAGAGATACGTAGGCATCTCGTAAAGGCAGATCGAGCCACGAAGCACGAGAGCAGCCATTAAAGGCCTTGAGCTCCCGAATCTTAGTAATAAATACAGCAAATAATAACCTTAGTTTTTTATCCATAACAAAGGGTACAAGGGTAATTTCTTTTTTCCACTAACTTGTAAGTATAAAAGGAGAGAATTTTGGTCATTTCCATTTCATTCTATCTATTTCCTTTCTCTTTCTCTCTTTTCTATCATCTCTCTTTACTCTCTTCTCTCCCGAACTCTCCCTCTCGGCTCTCTCTCTCATACACTCCCTTCTTCTCTCTCTCTTACATGCAAAGCTTAATTATAGTTGAAAATCAAAGTTTTCACCATCAACCTTCCTTATTTCTCATTCTCTCTCCGTTTACCTTTTGCATATAAGTGTTTAAGCTAGTTTTAAAATCAACTTCTTTTCATTTTACCTAAGAAAATCTCAATTTCTTAGTGTATGATCATAAAAGAAGTATAGCGAATGATATGTGGTATTTTATTTGGTTTTATTTGGTGTTAGTTCGAATTTTATTGTAAAAAAAGAGTTTTTGATTTTGAATGATGAGTTGCTTATTTGTTGTAGTGTTAAACTTGATATTGAATATAAATCTTTGTTTCTAAGAAAGTTTCATGGCATGCATGTAAGGTTTGAGTATAATCAAATGAGTTTAGTTTGATTTGTAAAGAAAATGAGTTGAATGGTTAAGTTAAGGGTTAAAATGAGTTGAAATTATGATTTAAAGCCTTGCATGTCAAAATTGCTTTATGCATATGTGTTCTTTTTTGAAAAACACGAATGAGTCTTATGATTGGAAAGGGATTAAGTTGATTTTGTGGGCTTATATACTAATTGCTTTAGCTACTAGTGATAATTGAAATGAGTACTTGGTTGCATGTCGATTTTGGATGGTGTTTGCGTTGATTTTAGGTTCGAATTTTTTATAATTAAAAGAGGGTTTTGATTTTTGATTTTGATTATGATTTTGATTCGGTATTTGGATTAAAAAGGATGAGACTCGATTGTGTAAGTTATTCTTGTACTTGTATGTTACTAAAAGATAGGGAGGGCAACGGATCGGGTTCGGATCGGGTATCATAAAATCCAAATCCAAATCCAAATTCAAATATTTTCGGGTTATCCAAATCCGTCGGGTTTTGGATTGGATCGGATATTTTTTGGATATCCAAAGTTACGAATAATGTAGTCAAATTTTGTATTATTTATACATACAAACACTATCAATCACATTTATATGATAGTTAAAATTAAAATATATTAACTAATAAGTAGTTAAACACATTATATTGCACAGGTTGACATGATGAGTAATATCTAAGATATGTTAATAACATAATATTTAGTATTTATCACAAATTATTATTTTTATAAATATATACAAAGTATATCTTACATAATAAAAGCTGATTTTGAAATAAAAAGTTATAATTCACTAAATAAGTGTTGATAATCTTGAAAATAATCTACTATTACACAAATAATACAAGAAAACTATGTAAATTATATGTATTACATCTAAAATATTATATATAATCTATAATAAATGTGTCGGGTTTTAATCGGGTTTCGGGTTTGGATCGGATTTTGGATTTCGGATCGGGTATCGGTTCGGTATAGTTGAAATCCAAATCCAAAACTTCGGGTTCGGTATATCCAAAACTTCGGGTTTCGGATCGGATATCCGTCGGATCGGATTAATTTGCCATCCCTACTAAAAGAGATTTATTTGTATTTGATTATGTATGATTGTAATTGAGTACACTTGACTGTGTTTGGTTGTAAGGGCCGAATGGTTAAGGGAGTAGAAGAGGTTGATTTGATCATAGGACTTCACAAAGTAAATGCATGTAAGATTACTAGGGATTAATTGGTTTATTTGGTGGTTTTAGTTCGATTAATGTGAAGTAAAAGGAAGGATTGAGTCATCTTGATTGTTGAGAAACCTTGTTATTGTTCCTTGTGAACCTGTTATTGATTCTTGAGAAACCCTATTACTGTTCCTTGTGAACCTATTATTGATTCTTGTAATGACTTGATATGATTATTGTTCAAACCTTTATAGTAACCTTTTTATTAATATCCTGATCACCTGTTGATACCTTGAATTCTTGTAAACCTTATAAGAACCTTTATGAACTCCCTTGTGTAATGATCCTTCATTCCTTTGTTTACCTTATTCCATGATGATCCTCGGAACTGTTTTGATTCCCTAACTTGTATACCTTGTGATCATTTGATCAAGATCCTTAGCATTGAAATTTGCTTACCTTTGATTCATTCACTTTCTTTGAATTCTTGAAATTGAACTAAAGAATGAGTTTCGACTTGAAAGAGTCCGAATGTTTCATATTCTTGGTGATGTTAAAATGAACTTAGTAAAACCTTTCTTTTCCAACACAAATTTTTCTAAATGAATTCCTGATGGATTGGATTGAGACGTAAGAGACTAGTGGGACTAGTCCAGTCATATAAGAGACTAGCGGGGCTAGTCCAATTTAAGGCTGAAATTATGCCATAGGTACCTTAATGACCAGATGGAGGCCGGTACGGGCTGATCACCCCTATTATTATTATGAATTGAAAGTTGAAGTAGTCCAATCAAGGGTTCACTATCACTTTATAAAGGATATTGAATACATTGCTTTAGCAAATTTCTTCTTTGAAAATGAAATGGCTTATAATGTTTTAAAAAGAGATGATTGTGATATTGATTAGCATACATCTTGTGAACCCTGATTCTTATTCTGATATTGTTATCAATAATATAATTGATCCCCGGAGTTGAAAAGATTCTCGCTTTCCCTTTGTAAGATCCTTGAGATCCTGTTGATGATTTGTGATGAATGTCGGCATTTGCCTTATCTTGAACCTTGATTCTTGAAAGCCCAACTATCTCTTCATAAACCTTCCCTGGCCCAAAGATAGAAATCTGCCACCTAGAGAATTTCAGTAGAATGCCCCAAAAGTAATTGTGAAAAGATATTGTTTATTGCATCCTAGAACTGTCATTTAGTTACTTGCTGAGTTTTATACTCATATATATTATGCTTTGTTCTAACCATGGTAGTTAAGCAATAGGATGGCCAGACTTAGGCGCACTGCTCGTAAGAGCGTACCTGGTGGCCCCTACCGTGTTGTAAGCTTCCAGATGCCAGAGCAGGTAGTATAGGTTGTGTGTGAGCAAGTGCTTAGTCGGAAAGTTTGTAAAGATATGATGGGTTATCTATCGGTTCCAAGTCGGAATCGATTATATAAATTTGGTATTATTTTAAGCTGTAATATATATTATCTGGTTGGTAGTTATAATCTTGCCTCAAACTTAATCCTGTTTGATCCTGTTATTAGTTAATCGGGGTTTATGCTTATTTATTCATAGTTTAAAGGTGTGTGGGTCCTCATTTTCTAACCCCGAGATTGAGGGCGTCATATGATTGGATCTTTACTTTATTTAACTGCAAGTAGACCAGACATCATGTTTGCTTCATGTTTGTGTGCAAGATTTCAAGCAAATCTTAAAGAATCATATTTAATGGATGTCAGGAGGATTTTCATATATTTGAAGTGAACACCAAGCTTTAGATTATGGTTTCCTAAGGGGATAGCTTTTGAAGCTGTTAGATATACATATGTAGATTTTACTGGATACAAGGTAGACAGAAAGAGTACTAGTGAAAGCTATCAATTCTTTGGTCAAAGACTTGTATCATAGTATAGTAAGAAACAATGGTCTGTGTTAACTTCAACAGCTGAGGGTGAATACATAACTGCTGGAAGTTGTTATGCTCAAGTGTTTTGGATTAGAAATCAACTAATAAATTATGGCCTAGTTTTACAAAAGATTCCAATTATGTGTGATAATACTACAATATCCATTGTTGCTAATCTAGTTAATCATTCTAGAACTAAGCACATTGATTTAAGGTACCATTTTATTAGAGAACATGTTGCTAATGATACCATTGAGCTAATATTTGTTCCAACAAAAAAACAGTTAGCTGACATTTTCAATAAACCTTTGGATGAAACAACTTTCAAAAGGCTTGTAAGTGAAAATAGTATGGTAAATTCTTCATCCTAAGGAAATTCACATTATCGATATGTAAAATTGATATAAGGCATAATCAGTTTGAAACAAAAGTATGTAGAGAATTGAGTTCTCGATAAGTCTAAATGACTTTTTGATAAGCCTTTTTCATGACTTCTCAATAAATTTCTTGATAAGTCTATAATGAATTCTCGATAGACTTCTCGACAAGCCTTTTTCATGACTTCTCGATAAGAAATATATAGATCTCGATATACTTGTCGATATGGAGTTCTCTATAATTCAATTTTAGACTTCTCGATAACTCAGAACTGGAATAATTTAGTTCAATAAATTATTTCAATAAAATACTTTTGATATATAATCAATTCTAATTTTATGCTGTATTTTCAATATAGTCATAATAAATCAATTCAAAAGGAAAAACTGGGGATCTGTACAACATATCAATTTGTCACTATCTCGTTCTCGATAAAGGTCAAGGAAATGACATCTCGACATGAGATCTCTATAAGCCACGTGACTTCTCTACATAACTTTTCAACCGTTCATTATTCTCTTATCGATAAGTCATAACTCTACACTATAAATACCCAGGAATCTCGATATAACCTCTCTTTCCGCTCTCGAGATCTTGATTAACCTAATTACTGTGATTTTTTCACCATTCTCAAACTTTCAAGCTTTCTATGTCTCAAAAACGCTTACCCACTCAAACTCATATAAAGGAATCAAACACCAACATTGTGAAAGCTGAAATCCCCAAGGATGGAATAAAGTATCTTGCTTTTATTGACCCAACACAGGCACCTGATAATTTCAAGTGCTTTCTGAACTTTGTAGCTGATTCATATCTTGCAGGGGCACTAACAGCAAACCCAGTGTTGTACCTTGATTTTATAAATGAATTCCGGAATAGTACTATTCTCACCACTCATGTAGATGACAACCAAGTGATGACAATGATGCTGAACTGTAGTATCAAAGGGGTAGTTGTGGAGTTTAACGCTCTTGACTTGAACAAAGCACTGGGCATCCCACAAAGGAGATTGTGGAAACACATACTTCGCAAGAGCTGGCTGAATTCATGGACTTCATCAACTATAATGAGAAAATTGATCTAGACAAGATGAATAAGAAGAATCTCAGAAGGGAATAGTCCTTTGTGTTTGGCACAGTCATAAGGGCCTTTACTTGCAGGAAGACAAGCTATGACAACATCTCCAGTGTGATCCAGAAATTGGTGTGTTCTAAGGCACATGACAAACACTTGGATATTGGAAGCCTCATCCTTGGAGAGCTAGGCACAAGGCTAATAATGCCTTTGGTAAGTAGATGTAAGAATTTTTTTCCCTAGATTTATCATGTTTGTGTTAAATTACAAGGTGAATGATATTCTAAAAACACTAGGCATTAATGCAAATCAAATAGGCATTTGTAATTCAGTATCCAAAGTTCTATTTGGAAGACTGAATTTTGGAAGACTGAATACAATAAATAAGGTAATGATAGGCCTAAACTTCACTAACTTTATGTTGAAAAACTTTAGGACTTACCCTTACCCCATGCCTGATATGAGAAGTAGTTTCATATCTAGTAAAGCTATGGCTCCTGGTATGTAGAAACACAAATGCAAGAAAACCCACAGGAGCCTACCATAGTTGAGACCACCCTTCACAACTTTAGATGCTAGAAAACTGTAACGCCCTCCAGACCCGGGGTATAAGTCTGGGAGTTACTATCTAATCACCAAACCTGTACAATCTGATTAACAATTAATAAAGAAATGAAATTAAACCCCTTTAACACTAACCATGATCTTTTTAGGTTGAAGTATGAAAACAAGAACCACTAACTACTTTTATTACAAACCAACATTCAAAGTCTCACAAACTCTCTTTATTACAACCATTGTCTAATTCATTTTAAACTAAGTTCAACTTTTATTCAAACACACACACATACTATCTATCAACACTCCACCTGCTTGGGCAACTCAAAGCTTTCTTCCTGGATTGGGATCAACACCTTGGGTATGAGAGGATCCCGAGGCTTGACCCGCTTCTTTACCACTCGAGTCCTGATTGGTTTCATATTCCTTCTTAACTGAAAACAATAAGGTGAATAACAACAAAAGGGGTGAGCCAAAAGTTGCTCAACAAGTCCACAAATATATAAACAGTGTTAAAGCATTTTAAATGAATCCGCCATCCCAGGTATATCTGCCAAGATATAACCTCACGAGAATAGAAAGAAGGCCATTACTGGCGAGTACAAATAAACTAAACAGGACACAAGTTCGCATCTATATTCTGCTGATCAGTCAGAATATAATGCAGATCCATATCTCAATATATAGATCCAGTCGGGTACCCAGGAACTACGGCCCACGTCGAGGCACCAGTCATCCCGGTCCTTAGGATTAAGACACACTCAATCCCAAAATGTCATTATCCAGTCCATCGCTTAGCAACCGGGACAATCGGTATGCTTTGATATATTCTAAACACTAGAATATATCAATCTCCATGTGTTACCAACATAATATGAATCAAGAATCCAAAGAAACGGAGAAATCAAGAATTGAAATGAAATATGAACAAAGGAATAGGGATTGTATATTAGTGATCAAGAATAATAATCAAGAGAATGTAAATGTGATAAATATTTGAATCAATATCACTATTCTGAAAGTAGAATAGAGGAAAAACTTGCCTTCTGCGCGACTTACTGTAATTGAATCACTTATGTCTATCACCTTGGACTATTACCGACTCAACTGGCCTGGCTGGCTTAGCTTCTGTTGGCAAAACAGACTGGTTAAGTCACGTCATACTTCATTTGCATCTTGAATCGACTTCAAACCGATCCTAACATCTACCCATGCGCTTATGACTGACTCATGTATTATATATAAGCAAGTAAGACTCGATTAACCACGTAATACACATAAACACATAAGCACATAATCATTTTTATGGTTAAAATAATTTTTAAAACCAAAATCGACTCGCTGATCGCTCAAATGATCGTTATCTTACTCGTTTCCCATTTTTCCGGAATTTTTCGGACTCGTCTCGGCACGTAACTTGACTGATAATCAAACAAGTCACAAAATCAACTAACTTCTAAAAGAAATTAAGCTTTGATATTATTTTTAATGAAAAGGATTCATTTTTCTGAGTTAACAGGCTTTTGTTTCACACAAAACGGACTAACGGTTGAATTATTATTAATTAAATACTGATAATTCTATTTATTAATCATTATAAATAATTATTACTAATTTTAAAAACCCAAAAATAATTTTTACATCATTATTTAAGAAAATCAGAATTAAAAATAATTTTTCTATAATTTTTGAAATTAAAATGAATTTATTATGATTTATTGAAAATTATTTGATTAATTATCAAAATAATTAATAACTTTTAAATAATTAATAAGTAATAAATAAATAATAAATAATTAAGAAAATAATTCAATCGGATTTTTAGAAAATAATTCAGAATTATTTATAATATAAATTAATTAATTAAATAATTAATTAATCAATTTAAAAAATAAATAAAACTGATTTTTAAAATTAATAAAAATAAAAAGTAAAAATAATTTCCAGAAACAGTTGTCAGAAAACCATCCCTCACAAAATCAGATCAAACCCGGGTATTTTACACGGGTCAAACGGGTCAAAATCCGGGTCGTGAAGAACACGCCGGATTTTGCCCAGAATCCGGCCACCGGTGTAGAATCCGGTGAGCCACTTTCAGGCCAAAAACGGAACCGTTTGGTTCGTTTTTTACAGGGTTTCAATTCCAAATCGTTCTGGCAATAACATCACAGAATAACCCTCGGGTCATCTTCTCCGATCAAAATCGACATGAACTCCGGCCAAAAACCCAAATCATTCATTTGTACATAAAATCAAACGTTATATAGTGCAAAATGAATCTAAGAACATATACAATCAAAGCCCTAACATTACAAGAACCAAATATTCACAGAAATCATAGTTGTGTTTTGAAAATTCGACCTAAACCCTAGAAATCGTGAATCACTATCCAAGCATCGTTTGTTCAATTAAACACCATGAATCGACTGTAAATCCTCTAACAAAGCTATATCAATCATCAAAAAATTAAAATAACCCCAGAATCAAAAAGCCCTAATTCGAACATAAACCCTAGAAATCAAAAATCAAAAACGATGCAATAAAACGTGAAATTGATGCAAGAAACAAAAAGAACGGATCAAAACCTTCGATTTAAGTACTTGAATCACACGATTTGATGCTGTAATCAGTGAGAAATCACGACTTGATTCTTCGACCCGAACCTGTTCTTCCCGACCCGATTTCAGAGAATTTTTGGTAATTTTGCAGATTTTAATGATTAATTATAATTAATTAAATAAAAATTAGGCTATTTATAGTAGTAAAAATAATACTCCTAATTAAAATTAAGGGGCTAATTATACATTAAATAAAAATATTGGGCCCTAATTTTTATAATTTTTGAGTATTAAAATTTAATTTATAAATATTTTATATATGCAATATATATGCCAAAAATTCCCAAAAATTGTGAATAATGCAAAAATGCAAAGAAATAATATAAATGAAAGTCCTATAATTTTATAAAAATAAAAATGTGATTTTTGTGGAGTTTTTGACACCCAATGGGGCCCGGAAAAATCATTTTTCGCAAAACGAGAAAATTTACAAATTATCTAGATGTTCAGAACAAGGCGATTGTAAAAGCCATTTGATGAAACATAAGGCCCATTATTTTATTTGAAATACTGGCTTTAAAATCATCGTTTGGGTCGTAAAACATTTGAAATAAAACCTATAAATGCATAATAAAATATCTGAAAAATACCTTAAAAATACAGAAATGATATGGGATACACGTATCACGTAACAGTTAGGGTTTATCAGATAATCATACATAAATGACACATTAATTCACATATTTTATTACAATCATGATATAATATAAACGTAAAGTTCCCAGTTGTTACATCCTTCCCCCCTTAAAAGGATTATGTTCTCAGAATCTTCTATGAAAACAAATGAGGGTATTTCTGTAATATTTCACTTTCGAGTTCCCATGTTGATTCTTCAACCATAGGATTTCTCCACAACACTCGCACTAAATATACAGACTTATTTCTCAACACTTTCTCTCGCCGATCTAAAATTCTTACCGGCTGTTCTATAAAAGACAAATCAGGTTGGATTTCTATCGGCTCATACTCGATTACATGCCTAGAATCAGGATTATATCGCTTAAGCATGGACACGTGAAACACATTGTGAATATGCTGCATATGAGGCGGTAAAGCTAATTCGTATGCAACTTTTCCCACTTTCTTCAAAATTTTAAACGGTCCAACGTATCGTGGTTTCAATTTACCCATATTGCTAAATCTGGTTAATCCTTTCCATGGTGATATTTTGAGTAGTACGTTTTCTCCTTCCTGATAGTCCATATCTTTCCTGGCTTGATCTGCATATTTGCGTTGCCTGTTTTGCGCTGCATCGAGTCATTTTCGAATGAGTTCAATTTTTTCTTTCATCTGTTGAATTAGTTCTGGACCCAAAATTTTGCGTTCTCCAACTTCATCCCAATATATTGGTGATCTGCATTTTCTCCCGTACAATGCTTCATACGGTGGCATTCCAATGCTGGCGTGATAACTGTTATTATAAGAAAATTCCACTAGGGGTATATGTTCATCCCAACTTCCTTCAAAATCGATCGCACAAACTCGTAGCATGTCTTCAATCGTTTGGATAGTTCTTTCACTTTGCCCGTCGGTTTGCAGATGATAAGCGGTACTCATGTTCAATTTAGTTCCAAGACATTCTTGAAATTGTCTCCAAAATCTTGAGTTGAAACGAGGATCTCGATCAGACACGATAGATACTGGAACTCCATGTCGCATCACAATTTCTTTGAGATATATGTGTACTAGCTTGTCGAGTGAAAATCTTTCATTGATTGGTAGAAAATGTGCCGACTTCGTGAGTCTATCAATGATTACCCATATCGCATCATGATTTGCCTTTGTCCTTGGTAGTCCTACCACAAAATCCATCGCTAGTTGTTCCCATTTCCATTCTGGAATGTCTAATGGTTGCAATAATCCACTCGGACGTTGATGTTCCGCTTTAACTCGCTGGCATGTGTAGCACTTACTTATCCATTCAGCTATTTCCTTCTTCATGTTCGGCCACCAGAAGTTTTCTTTCAGATCACGATACATTTTTGTACTTCCTGGATGAATGGAATACTTCGAATTATGCGCATCTTGCATTATTTCTTCTTTTAACTCTACTACGTTAGGGATCCAGATTCTCGATGCAAAGCATAAAATTCCTTCATTATCTTTCTGAGTTGTGATTTCTTCTCCCGTCAGGTCGTCATCTTGACTCATCACTTCATTTTGACAGCGGCGAATCTTTTCTAACAATTCCGGTTGGAAAGTCATAGTGTAGATAGCTTCTGCAGATTCATTGGGAATACGAATCTCAATTTCCAATTTGTCGAATTCCTTGATTAAGTCTTCACACGAAGTTAACCGATTCAATCTTTCTTTCCTGCTCAGCGCATCTGCTACAACATTTGCTTTCCCTGGATGATAACTAATCGTGACGTCGTAATCCTTTATCAATTCCAGCCATCGACGTTGTCACATGTTCAGCTCCTTTTGCGTAAAGATATACTTTAGACTTTTATGATCTGTGTAAATTTCACATTTTTCACCGTAGAGATAATGTCTCCAAAGCTTCAACGCAAATACAATCGCTGCCAATTCCAGATCATGAGTGGGATATTTTTGTTCATGAGGTTTAAGTTGTCTCGAAGCATATGCGATGACGTTATCGTGCTGCATCAGTACACATCCTAACCCGCGATACAAAGCGTCGCTGAAAATGATGAAATTTCCTAGCTCGTCTGGCAATACAAGTACTAGTGCGGTTACTAACCGATTTTTCAGCTCTTGAAAACTTTCTTCACACTTATCACTCCATTCAAACTTTTCACTTTTTCGAGTTAACTTGGTCAGCGGCGTTGCTATTTTCGCAAAATCTTTGACAAACCTTCGATAATATCCTGCCAATTCCAAGAAACTTCGAACTTCTGTCGGCGTCCTTGGTCTTTCCCAATTTAACACAGCTTCAATCTTCGCTGGATCGACTTGGATGCCTTCTCTACTGATAATATGCCCTAGAAATTATACTTCTCTTAACCAGAATTCACATTTCAAAAATTTTGCATATAGTTGCTCTTTCCTCAGAATTTCCAAAGCTATTCTCAAGTGTTCTGCATGCTCTTCTTCTGACTTGGAGTAAATCAAGATGTCATCAATGAATACAATCACGAATTTATCTAAATATTTCTTGAATACTCTGTTCATCAAATCCATGAATGCTGCTGGCACGTTTGTCAGACCGAATGCCATTACCAAAAACTCGTAATGCCCATATCTTGTACGAAACGCAGTCTTTGGAATATCTTCAGCTTTAATCTTCAATTGATGATAGCCTGATTGCAAATCTATCTTTGAAAACCATGCTGCTCCTTTTAGCTGATCGAACAAATCGTCGATTCTCGGTAAGGGATACTTGTTCTTGATAGTGAGTTTATTCAATTCCCTATAGTCAATGCATAATCGCATGCTGCCGTCCTTCTTCTTCACAAATAACACCGGTGCACCCCATGGGGATACACTAGGTCGTATGATGCCTCGGTCTAGAAGATCTTGCAGTTGTGTTGATAATTCCTTCATTTTGACTGGAGCCATCCGATATGGAGCTTTCGAAACTGGTTCTATACCTGGTGCTAGATCAATTGTGAACTCAATTTCTCGATCTGGTGGTAACCCTGGAAGCTCGTCTGGAAAGACGTCTGGAAACTCGCACACAATTGGAATGTCTTCTATTCTAGGACTTCCTCTTTCAGTATCTAACACGTAAGCTATGTACGCCTCACATCCTTGTCGAAGCAATCGTTTAGTCTGCATCACAGTAAGAAATTTATTCTGCTATTTTTCGCCTTTGAATATTACCGTTGCATTTTCCGCAGTTCGCAATTTGACTCTCTTATTCGCGCAATCTATCTGAGCGTTATGACATGCTAACCAATCCATTCCCAAGATAATATCGAATTCTCCTAGCTTAAAAGGAATTAAATCTACCGAAAAATGATGTCCGGCTATTTCTATATCACACGCAGGACATACTCGATCTACCGGAACTTGGTCGTCATTCGCTAATTTTATAATTAACGTTTCGCCCAACCATTCGATTTCACAATGTAACTTATCAAGAAATTCTTCAGAAACAAATGAACGAGTAGCTCCAGAATCAATTAATACTTTTGAAATTACGGAATTCACCAAAAGCGTACCTGCAATAACACTCGGACTCTGCACCGCTTCTTTCATGGTCAATGTAAAAGTTCTTGCTTTGGGTTGATTAGGCGGCGGCGGAGGTAATGCTAACACTCTCGGAACACTGGCTGCCATAGCTGATCCTTTGCAATTTCTGGTGATATGCCCTTTCTTTCCACACTGGAAACAAGTCATCTCTACTGTTCTACCTGTTGGACATTTGTTAGAATAATGCCCTTTCTGCTTACACCGATAACACGTTACATCCCTTTTGATACATACACCAGTATGCTTTCGATTACATGTCTTGTAGTACGGCACTGGAACTCTGATCATTCCCTGCTGACTGGAGGTTTGGAAACGATTACCTGCCTTCTGTGAATCTTGTCCTATCCTTTTAAAATTCAAATTTTCCCGGGCTTGGAATCCCGGCTTTCTGCTGGAGCGATCTTGGAAACTTCCCTGTCCCTTGTCTTGCTGAGATCTTTCACTTTCCCCTTCTATAATCAAAGCTTTCTGAACTACGGCGGTATACGTCGTTAATTCGAAAACTACAACTTGGCCATGAATCCATGGTCGTAACCCTTCTTGAAACCTTTGAACTAGTTTTTCTTCAGTGTCAACCTGTTCTGGAATAAACCTAGCCAACTCAGTAAATTTGGCTTCATATTCTGCCACGGACATATTTCCCTGCTTCAGTTCTAGAAACTTAATCTGCATTTGATTCTTCACATATCGAGGAAAATACTTTTCTAAAAACAACTCTTTAAACCTATCCCATGCAATAACTTCTTCACCCTCTAAGGCCTTTTTAGATTCCCACCAATAATTCGCCTCTCCTTTCAACAAGTAACTAGCAAAATCAGTCTTCTGGTCCTCACCTACCTTCACTAGTGCGAACGCTTTCTCTACTTCTTTTAACCAGGTGGTAGCTTTAATAGGATTAGTAGTCCCTTCAAACTCTGGAGGTTTAACTGACTGAAACTGCTTAAAAGTAACAACAGGTAATACTTGTGGTAATTGAAGCTCAGGACGAGGTGGCTGTTGTAACATTTGTTGTTGTATCTGCTGTTGCTGCATCATTACCATCTGTTGTTGCATCAGATGGAACATTTGGTTCATGGTCTCATTAGTCTGATCTTCAGAATTGCTGTTAGATGTCTCAGCCCTAGTCTTTCTTTTTGGTGCCATCTTCTTCTGATAATAAAATAGGTGATATTTATTTAACAGTTTAATAAACAATCGACAATATGTATGGAAAACAATTTATCCTGTATTCATAACATGGTTTATTTAAAGAAAACAGTTGTTGAGTGTACAGACTGGAAATGTAAACAGTTAAATAAAATAATTGTTCTTTTTTTTCAACAGGAATTATAATATGAAAAACTGTAAAGTGAAATTAAATGCTGTAAAACTGTAAAGACTGAAATTTAAATAAAAGAATTTGAAAAAGTTCATCTTATATATATGTGACACCAGCTTCAGGTGTAAATGCTTGATACAAAAAGTCTCGGGCTACTGGTCATCACTACAGTTACAAGTCACACTATCGCTACAAGTTAAACTACTGATACACACATACACACTACTCACTAGGTTATACTATGCTGCCTATATATACACATGTACTCTGGAGTCACCGTCTCAAACCCTCTCAGAACCCAGGCGGAATACGCCTAAGCTCCTCTTTAAGTGCCTGGACCAAAGTCTGTGCCAAGCAAAAAACCCTGTAGAATTCTACAAAAGAAGGAGGTCCATCATGAGTCAAATCATCCAGCTCCCAAGTAGCACTCATCAACACTGACTGTAATCGCTGTCTCATATAATAATCCGGCTGTAGGGCCGCTAACGGTCCTCTGTCCCTCTGATCAAACAGATGCATAATCTCCCGACACTGTGCCCGCCAATACTCCACATCATCCCTCATAACTCTATACTCATGGTATGGTACCATATGCGGCTGAGCAACCTGACCTACTGACTCCTGAGAAGGAACCCTCGGAATACCTGCACCCTGCTGGGGTAAACCTAACTGTAGATCCACATCATGCTCTCTCATCCCCTCTACTGGAATCATCTGAACTACGTCCGGTTCTGGGGCATGCACTGGTATAGGAGGTAACAATGGTGGTGGTGGTAACTCCTGCTCAATACCTAGTATAAACCGGTGCTCAATAGGTAAAGGAACCATCGGCTCGAAGAACTCAAATGGATCAAACATCTCTATGGGGTCATGCACTATCCCCTGTACTGGTGGTACCGGCTCCTGTGGCAATGGTGGTGGAGGTGGTAGAGGAGGAAACATATACTCAGATACTGGAGGTATGGCTGGTGCTACTGGCCCAGTGACTGTCCTTTCGGAAGATGCAGAATAACCAGAAGATGCCATCTGATAATATACCTAAGAAAAGAAAAGGTCATTAACAATCCTAAGATTATTTCCCTATTCTAATCTGACCTAAATCCTAACACTATTCATCCTAATTTGACTATCCCTATCTTATGTGATCTCCCTATCCTATCTTAATCCTAATGTTCTTATTTTCAGGGACCAAACCTACAGCTCTGATGCCAAACCTGTAACGCCCTCCAGACCCGAGGTATAAGTCTGGGGGTTACTAGCTAATCACCAAACCTGTACAATCTGATTAACAATTAATAAAGAAATGAAATTAAACCCCTTTAACACTAACCAGGATCTTTTTAGGTTGAAGTATGAAAACAAGAACCACTAACTACTTTTATTACAAACCAACATTCAAAGTCTCACAAACTCTCTTTATTACAACCATTATCTAATTCATTTTAAACTAAGTTCAACTTTTATTCAAACACACACGCATACTATCTATCAACACTCCACCTGCTCGGACAACTCATAGCTTTCTTCCTGGATTGGGATCAACACCTTGGGTATGAGAGGATCCCGAGGCTTGACCCGCTTCTTTACCACTCGAGTCCTGATAGGTTTCATATTCCTTCTTAACTGAAAACAATAAGGTGAATAACAACAAAAGGGGTGAGTCAAAAGTTGCTCAACAAGTCCACAAACATATAAACAGTGTTAAAGCATTTTAAATGAATCCGCCATCCCAAGTATATCTGCCAAGATATAACCTCACGAGAATAGAAAGAAGGCCATTACTGGCGAGTACAAATAAACTAAACTGGACACAAGTTCGCATCTATATTCTGCTGATCAGTCAGAATATAATGCAGATCCATATCTCAATATATAGATCCAGTCGGGTACCCGGGCACTACGGCCCACGTCGAGACACCAGTCATCCCGGTCCTCAGGATTAAGACACACTCAATCCCAAAATGTCATTATCCATTCCTTCGCTTAGCAACCGGGACAATCGGTATGCTTTGATATATTCCAAACACTAGAATATATCAATCTCCATGTGTTACCAACAGAATATGAATCAAGAATCCAAAGAAACGGAGAAATCAAGAATTGAAATGAAATATGAACAAAGGAATAGGGATTGTATATTAGTGATCAAGAACAATAATCAAGAGAATGTAAATGTGATAAATATTTGAATCAATATCACTATTCTGAAAGTAGAATAGAGGAAAAACTTGCCTTCTGCGCGACTTACTGCAATTGAATCACTTATGTCTATCACCTTGGACTATTACCGACTCAACTGGCCTGGCTGGCTTAGCTTCTGTTGGCAAAACAGACTGGTTAAGTCATGTCGTACTTTATTTGCATCTTGAATCGACTTCAAACTGATCCTAACATCTACCCATGCGCTTATGACTGACTCATGTATTACATATAAGCAAGTAAGACTCGATTAACCACGTAATACACATAAGCACATAAGCACATAATCATTTTTATGGTTAAAATAATTTTTAAAACCAAAATCGACTCGTTGATCGCTCAAATGATCGTTATCTGACTCGTTTCCCATTTTTCTGGAATTTTTCGGACTCGTCTCGGCACGTAACTTGACTGATAATCAAACAAGTCACAAAATCAACTAACTTCTAAAAGAAATTAAGCTTTGATATTATTTTTAATGAAAAGGATTCATTTTTCTGAGTTAACAGGCTTTTGTTTCACGCAAAACGGACTAACGGTTGAATTATTATTAATTAAATACTGATAATTCCATTTATTAATCATTATAAATAATTATTACTAATTTTTAAAACCCAAAAATAATTTTTACATCATTATTTAAGAAAATCAGAATTAAAAATAATTTTTTTATAATTTTTGAAATTAAAATGAATTTATTATGATTTATTGAAAATTATTTGATTAATTATCAAAATAATTAATAACTTTTAAATAATTAATAAGTAATAAATAAATAATAAATAATTAAGAAAATAATTCAATCTGATTTTTAGAAAATAATTCAGAATTATTTATAATATAAATTAATTAATTAATTAATTAATTAATCAATTTACAAAATAAATAAAACTGATTTTTGAAATTAATAAAAATAAAAAGTAAAAATAATTTCCAGAAACAGTTGTCAGAAAACCATCCCTGACAAAATCAGATCAAACCCGGGTATTTTACACGGGTCAAACGGGTCAAAATCCGGGTCGTGAAGAACACGCCGGATTTTGCCCAGAATCATTCATTTGTACATAACTCCGGCCAAAAACCCAAATCATTCATTTGTACATAAAATCAAACGTTATATAGTGCAAAATGAATCTAAGAACATATACAATCAAAGCCCTAACATTACAAGAACCAAATATTCACAGAAATCATAGTTGTGTTTTGAAAATTCGACCTAAACCCTAGAAATCGTGAATCACTATCCAAGCATCGTTTGTTCAATTAAACACCATGAATCGACTGTAAATCCTCTAACAAAGCTATAGCAATCATCAAAACATCAAAATAACCCCAGAATTAAAAAGCCCTAATTCGAACATAAACCCTAGAAATCAAAAATCAAAAACGATGCAATAAAACATGAAATTGATGCAAGAAACAGAAAGAACGGATCAAAACCTTCGATTTAAGTACTTGAATCACACGATTTGATGCTGTAATCAGTGAGAAATCACGACTTGATTCTTCGACCCGAACCTGTTCTTCCCGACCCGATTTCAGAGAATTTTTGGTAATTTTGCAGATTTTAATGATTAATTATAATTAATTAAATAAAAATTAGGCTATTTATAGTAGTAAAAATAATACTCCTAATTAAAATTAAGGGGCTAATTATACATTAAATAAAAATATTGGGCCCTAATTTTTATAATTTTTTAGTATTAAAATTTAATTTATAAATATTTTATATATGCAATATATATGCCAAAAATTCCCAAAAATTGTGAATAATGCAAAAATGCAAAGAAATAATATAAATGAAAGTCCTATAATTTTATAAAAATAAAAATGTGATTTTTGTGGGGTTTTTGACACCCAATGGGGCCCGGAAAAATCATTTTTCGCAAAACGAGAAAATTTATAAATTATCTAGATGTTCAGAACAAGGCGATTGTAAAAGCCATTTGATGAAAAATAAGGCCCATTATTTTATTTGAAATACTGGCTTTAAAATCATCGTTTGGGTCGTAAAACATTTGAAATAAAACCTATAAATGTATAATAAAATATCTGAAAAATACCATAAAAATACAGAAATGACATGGGATACACGTATCACGTAACAGTTAGGGTTTATCAGATAATCACACATAAATGACACATTAATTCATATATTTTATTATAATCATGATATAATATAAACGTAAAGTTCCCAGTTGTTACAAAAACCAACTACTTCATCCTCTCAAAAGGGCGGAGTTAGCAAAATGAAGAGAAAGCGGACTAACCTTGTTATAATTAGTGTGAATGGAGAGGAACCAAGTGAGGATGTGTCACCCTTGGTCAAAAAACCAAAGAAGAAGAAGAAAAAGATAGAGAGGACCACTCAATTGACCACCTCTGCATCTTCTCAACAAGATGTAGCTGTAAATAAGGAACTAAAACAGACTCTAATGGCATCTTCTCAATAAGGTGTCACTATTGACGAAAACATTCTCCTAAATGCACCTTGTAATGAGTTTGCACCCCATCTTGAGCACTCTCAAGAGGGTGAAAAAAGTAAAGTGGCTGGCACAAACAATGAAATTACATCTCTTAAAAATCCTTCATCTACTCAGAAGGAGTTGCCAATACTCACATCTGAGCTAACATCTCTTATTTCTAGAATTTCTTCTTCATTTAATGAAGGACTTGAATCAACCTCTCAAGTCCTGCCAAAATCAAATGACACGTTTCATGAAACTGTGCTCACCACTCAGAAACCATATTTAGATGTTGAGAGGCCAAATTTTGAGTTGAACCTTGATGACACCATAAAAAATACAGGGGAATCATCAGCTTTCACTGAAGACCATGTGCAAAAAATACACCTTCATGTGCACAACAGTCTTCACAGGCTCAAATATTTGAGTGTAGTACTCTTGAGCGGGGGCTACTCAAATCTTCTCCAATTCCATTGGAGGTTTCTCATGCAGGAACAACTCCCCTCATAACCCTAGCTGAAATTGCTTTGATAATTGATGCTATGAGTCCAACTACCAATGATCCACTTCATGGGGAGGTAAATACTTAAGCACATTCAAGTGCCAGTTCTTTGCAAGAAGAACAAGTGTTTGAGGTCATGGTACATGAAAGTAACCTGATCAACTTCCCTCCAATTTAAATGGAGTTTCACTACCAAGTGAACAACATACTATCAAAACCACAGTTTCTACTATAAGTTTAACCATGACTCCAGTCGCGGGTAATACCCTTACCACCATACCATCTACCTTAACCACTATACAACCAAACATAAACCTACCTTATACCTCTACCTGCCCCTCCACACCTTCTAACCACA
Source organism: Apium graveolens (assembly GCF_009905375.1). Lineage (NCBI taxonomy): Eukaryota > Viridiplantae > Streptophyta > Magnoliopsida > Apiales > Apiaceae > Apium > Apium graveolens. Next base: position 33,463,506 of record NC_133649.1, on the reverse strand, counting down.
TGGCTTCAAGATGCTCAACCAACCTCTGTAGATGATATGTTAGTAGAACAACTTGAAGGACTAGCCAACATTGATCACCAAGTGCTGACTTCTGATATGACCAATCAAGATTATCAGGCTATTATGCTATCTTACAAAGAGGAGGTTGAAGATCAGCAATCTAAGATAGTAAATCAAGAAGACCAGGATGAGAATGTTAATGCATGATTATCTGAAACTTTTATAGTTGATATGGAGGAGGCCTTGGCCATATTTAAGAAGGAGTATGTCACCATCTTAGGTAGCAATGCCAAGGTGCTTACTCCTCAGGAAGTATATGATGCCATTACAAAGGTCTACAAATCAAAACTCACATCCTTTAACCTCATGAGAAAAGCTCTTACAAAGACTCTGGACTGTCATCAGGCATCTGTCAAGCAGATGGTGAATGACAGAATTGATGCACTTCTACCCTCACAAATTGAAATTAAGATAATTTTAATAAATTTGCTGAGAAGATGGCCACTCTCAGTTTAGAAGGTGTGGAGTCAAGCCTTGATGATCTTGCACAATTTACTCCAAACTCAAATATCTTACAACAATGATACCAAGGTCAAGGTGGAGCAACTTCACAAGGCAAGATATGAGCCTTCAACCTTGATGATGGAAGAAGTTAGAAGAGTTGTTGATAAGTGGCATTTTATACCACTTAGAACGTCTTAAAATGGCTTAAATTGGTGTCTTGAAATCAAGTATTTTGTGTATTTGATGCGTTTTTCTAGTGTTTATGCATTTCAGGGTATTAGTTGCATTTCGGAGGAGGAATCATCAAGAATAAGCCTTGGCATGTGTTCACCATTGCGAGAGGAAAAGAACGGGCAGATTACGGCGAAGAAACGGAGCAAACCTGGATTTTTTCCAGTAGGGTCCTGCGCGCCCGCGCAGCAATGCTGAGCGGCCGCGCAGCAGCCTTGCGCGCCCGCGCAGAAATGCTGAGCGGCCGCGCAGGGTCGGGGGAAAAAAGCTGAATTATTTTAGACTTCTACTTTTGTTTGGCTTCCAACTTCTATGTAATCTGAGTTTTATGGGACTATTATATAAGTAGATTTGAGACGTTTTCATAGAGAATATGAAGGAGATTATGTTTTAGATTGTGTTTGGCGCAAGAAGCGAAGGAGATAAGGAAGAAGACCGATTTAGCACACCGCAACGAAGAGGAAGCATATATTCTTGTGATTCTTATTTCGTTGTAACGTTGGATGCTAGTTTTCTTGCTTTGACTTATTTACTCTTGTGACGTACTCTGTTTTAATATAATTAGTTTAGTTATTATTTTCTTGTGTTGTTTATCATGATTTCATATGAACCCATGATGGCGATAAGTTCTATTATGGGCTAATCGTGATCATGGGGTTGCAACGGATTTATTATGAAATTCTTTAGTTAATTGTTTAATACTTTAGTGTGTGATGATTGCATAATATCTAGTATTGGTTGTGCGTATTCGTCTTATGTGCGTCGCGAACATATAAGATAGGGTGTTAATCTCTTGTGAAGCGATGGTGGATCTTGAGATTTAGAACTTGCCATGCTAGCATAGGTTCATGTACGTTGTGCATGATTAGTGGGTAACTCTAACAGTTTTATTTGCCCTATGTAATCAAAAGGGATAACTTGTGCTTAAATCGTTGTGTTGTCAATTTCTGTAGACATATAGGAACTCAACATGATTGATGACTATTCAACTTCTATCTTAATTGTGGATGTTTGGTAGAATGGTATTAGTACAATGAAAGTTGGCTTTTATCAGTTCCGTGTTATTCGATTAATGTCATCACTGTCACATGCTAAAGGTAATAACAATGGGTATAGAAGGAAGTAATAATGAAGTTGTGATCTCATGAGTGTTTTATTATTGATAAATTGAAGTGTTAGTTAAGTGGTTAATTAAGTAGTTAATTATAATTAATATTTAATCAACAATTTTAAGTGTTATCTTAACATTGAGAAGTAATCATACATTGGTGAGTGAGTTTAATTAGACAATAACTTAGTCTGAGTCTCTGAGGGAACGAACTAGAAAGTATTCTATATTACTTGCGAACGCGTATACTTGCGTGAATATTAGTGCGTGATTTCGCCCTAACAAGTTTTTGGCGCCGCTGCCGGGGACTCGGCGTATTTGTTTAGTTTATGTACTTACCATCATTGGTCATTAGGACTCAGTGATTAGGATGTAGTAGTTAATTACTCTTTTCGGTTGTGTTTCAGGTACTTTAGCAAGCGTTTATGCAAACTCGTTCTCGTGCTCGCAAGAGGACCTTAGATACAGCTGAGGAGAAAGACGAAGTTCTTGATACTCCGGAGAAGTTAGATTTTGAGGATTCGGATTCAGGAACTGAGCAGAAAGAACCAGTAAACATGGGAGATCGTATTGTTCAAGCTGATCCAGCTCTTATGGATTTTTCTCGGCCTAAAATTGATGACATTCAGTCAAGCATCCTTCATCCGGCTATTCAAGCTAACACCTTGAAATCAAGTCGGGCACTATTCAGATGGTGCAGAATTCTGTTTCTTTTGGAGGAGCGGCAACTGAAGACCCCAACATGCACATAAGGAATTTTGTCGAGATCTGCAGCACTTTTAAGTATAATGGCGTGACTGATGAGGCTATCAAGTTGAGGCTTTTCTCATTCTCACTGAGGGATAAGGCTAAAGACTGGTTACATTCTGAACCAGCTGGGTCCATCACTACGTGGCAAGATCTTGCGTAAAAGTTTCTGGTGAAGTTTTATCCAATGGAAAAGACTGCTGCTATGAGGAGTGCTCTTACTCAGTTTGCGCAGCAACCTACAGAATCTATGTGCGAGGCTTGGGAACGCTACAAGGAAATGTTGAGAAAATGTCCACATCATGGAATGCCGGATTGGATGGTAATCACTGGTTTTTATAATGGTTTGGGGGCCCAATCTCGGCCCAGGCTCGTTGCAGCAGCTGGAGGCGCCTTATGGGCTAAAAGCTATACTGAGGCGTATAATCTTATCGAGAGGATGGCTGCAAATGAGCATCAAAACCCAACTCAGAGGATGACGTCAGGCAAGGTAGCAGGTATTCTGGAAGTTGATGCAGCCACCGCTATTGCAGCCCAACTCCAAGCGCTATCAATGAAGGTTGATTCTTTGGCTACGTATGGAGTTAATCAAATAGCTATGGTTTGTGAGCTTTGTGCAGGTTCTCATGCTACGGATCAGTGTTCTCTTGTCAACGAATCTGTTCAGTATGTGAATAATTATCAGCGACAACAGCAGCCTGTGCCAGCGACCTATCATCCTAACAACAGAAATCATCCAAATTTCAGCTGGGGGAATAATCAGAATGCTATTCAGCCAACATATCAGCAAGGAGTAAGTAAACAGTTTAACCCACCTGGATTCCAGCAACCACAGCAGTATGCTACAAGGCAATCATATCCTCAACAGGGAAGTGCAGCTGCACCTACTAGTGCTGATTTTGAGGAACTTAAGCTGTTGTGCAAGAGTCAGGCGGTTTCTATCAAGACCTTGGAAAATCAAATCGGTCAATTAGCCAATGTAGTGCTCAATCGTCAACCTGGCACTCTTCCCAGTGACACGGAAGTACCAGGCAGGAAGGAAGCTAAAGAGCAAGTCAAGGCTATTACCTTAAGGTCTGGAAAAGTAGCTAATGCTGAAAAGGCAAAAGAAGTCGAAGCTGAAGTTAGAGATGAAGAATCTAAGCAAAAGGAGAAAGTGGCGGAACCAAAGAAGACTACTGTTGAACACACTCTGCCTAAGGCTAATACAGGGGAGAAACAGCTCTATCCTCCACCACCTTTTCCTAAGAGATTACAGCAACAAAAGATGGATAGACAGTTCGGGAAGTTTCTGGAGGTGTTCAAGAAACTTCACATCAATATACCTTTCGCTGAGGCTCTGGAACAAATGCCTAGTTATGCAAAGTTTATGAAGACTATTCTTTCAAGGAAGGTGAAGCTGGATGACCTTGAAACCGTTGCTCTCACGGAAGAATGCAGCGCTGTTCTGCAGCAAAAGTTACCACCAAAACTGAAAGATCCAGGAAGCTTCACCATTCCTTGCACCATTGGCAATCTAACTTTTGACAAGTGCCTTTGTGATTTGGGAGCAAGCATTAATCTGATGCCCTTGTCGATCTTTAAAAAGCTGGATCTGCCTGATCCAAAACCCACATACATGTCGCTATAATTGGCGGACCGTTCCATTACTTACCCAAGGGGCATAGTTGAGGATGTGCTCATCAAGGTGGATAAGCTCTTCTTTCCTGCAGATTTTGTTATTCTGGATTTTGAGGAAGATAAGAAGATTCTCATAATCTTGGGGAGGCCTTTCTTGGCTACTGGCCGTACCTTGATAGATGTGCAAAAAGGGGAACTTACTATGCGGGTCCAAGATCAGGATGTGACCTTCAACGTATTCAAGGCAATGAAATTCCCTACAGAAGATGAGGAGTGCTTAAAAGTGGATGTGATTGATTCTGCGGTTACTTCGGAACTCGATCACATGCTAATGTCTGATGCATTGGAAAAGGCCTTAGTGGGGGATTTTGACAGCGATGATGAAGATAGCAACGAGCAATTACAATATCTGAACGCTTCTCCATGGAAGCGAAAGCTCGACATACCATTTGAATCTCTTGGTACTTCTGACCTTAAGAATGCTGAAGGGAACCTCAAACCATCAATAGAGGAAGCACCTACCTTGGAGCTCAAACCATTACCCGAACACTTGAGGTATGCTTTTTTAGGTGATTCATCTACGTTACCTGTTATTATTTCAGCTGACCTTTCAGGTAATGAGGAAGACAAGCTCTTAAGGATTTTGAGAGAATTCAAATCGGCTATATATAGGACCATAGCAGACATCAAGGGGATAAGTCCTTCATATTGTATGCATAAAATTCTGTTAGAGGAAGGTAGTAAGCCAACGGTGGAACAGCAGCGAAGACTGAACCCGATCATGAAGGAGGTGGTGAAGAAAGAAATTCTGAAATGGCTAGATGCAGGCATCATTTATCCTATTTCTGACAGCTCGTGGGTGAGCCCCGTGCAATGTGTACCTAAGAAAGGAGGTATCACTGTGGTCGCAAATGAAAAGAATGAGCTCATCCCTACTCGAACAGTTACAGGATGGAGAGTATGCATGGATTATAGAAAATTGAACAAAGCCACAAGGAAGGATCACTTCCCTCTCCCATTCATTGATCAAATGCTTGACAGATTGGTGGGACATGAGTATTTTTGTCTTCTGGATGGTTATTCCGGGTATAATCAGATTTGTATTGCACCAGAGGATCAGGAAAAGACTACCTTCACTTGTCCATTTGGCACATTTGCTTTTCGTAGAGTTTCGTTTGGGTTATGTGGCGCCCCGGCCACCTTTCAGAGATGTATGATGGCTATATTCTCTGACATGATTGGAAATAACGTCGAAGTGTTCATGGATGACTTCTCCGTCTTTGGACACTCATATGATGAATGTTTGAATAATCTGCGCGCCGTACTCAAAAGATGCGTGGAAACTAATTTGGTGCTTAATTGGGAGAAATGTCATTTTATGGTGCGTGAAGGCATTATCCTTGGGCATAAGGTCTCTAGCAAAGGTCTGGAGGTGGACAAGGCCAAGGTGAGAGTCATTGAAAATCTTCCCCCACCTAATTCGGTGAAAGGAATCCGTAGTTTTCTCGGTCATGCGGGTTTTTATCGGCGATTCATCAAGGACTTTTCAAAGATATCTAAGCCGTTGTGCAATTTACTTGAGAAAGATGTGCCTTTCAAATTTGATGATGAATGTTTGGCAGCATTCGAGACTCTCAAGGAGAGTTTGATCATGGCACCAGTTATTACAGCACCAGATTGGACAGAACCGTTTGAGATGATGTGTGATGTGAGTGACTATGCGGTAGGTGCAGTTCTGGGACAGCGCAAGAAAAATCTCTTCCATGTGGTCTACTATGCGAGTAAGACTTTAAATGGGGCCCAATTGAACTACACCACTACTGAGAAGGAGCTTTTGGCTATAGTCTTTGGCTTTGAGAAATTTCGATCTTATCTGCTTGGTACGAAAGTAACAGTATTCACTGATCATGCAGCTATTCGCTATCTGGTTTCTAAGAAGGATTCAAAGCCGAGACTCATTCGTTGGGTGCTTTTACTTCAAGAATTTGGGTTAGAGATCAAAGATAGAAAAGGTACCGAGAATCAAGTAGCTGACCATCTCTCTAGGTTGGAGAATCCCGATTCTACTTCACAAGATAGGACGTTAATCAATGAATCTTTTCCGGATGAGCAGTTGTTTGCAATTCAGGAGGAAGAACCATGGTTTGCAGATATTGTAAACTATCTTGTCAGCAATATAATGCCGCTTAGTTTGACATCCGCTCAAAAGAAGAAGTTTCTGCATGAGGTGAAGTGGTATATGTGGGATGAACCATATTTGTTTAGACAGGGAGCTGATCAGATCATCAGGAGATGTATCCCGTTCTGTGAGACGGAGGGGATATTACGAGACTGCCATTCCACGGTTTATGGTGGACACTATGGAGGTGAGAAGACGGCAGCTCGTATTCTGCAAGCAGGTTTTTTCTGGCCTACTTTGTTCAAGGATGCTCATCAGTTTGTTTTAAGGTGTGATCGTTGCCAAAGAGTGGGAAATTTGTCAAGGAAGGATGAGATGCCATTAAATGTGATGCTTGAAGTCGAGGTCTTTGATGTATGGGGAATCAATTTCATGGGGCCTTTTATCTCGTCTTGCAATAATCAGTACATCTTGCTAGCAGTCGATTATGTCTCAAAATGGGTCGAAGTTAAAGCTTTACCGACAAATGATGGAAAGGTAGTACTAAATTTTCTTCATAAGTAAATTTTCACAAGGTTTGGAACGCCTCGGGTAATCATAAGTGATGAAGGATCGCATTTTTGCAACCGTAAGCTCACTTCTATGATGCAGCGTTATAATGTGAATCATCGAGTAGCTACTGCCTATCATCCGCAAACAAATGGTCAAGCGGAAGTCTCTAACAGAGAGATAAAGCACATTCTAGAGAAGGTTGTTTGTCCGTCAAGGAAGGATTGATCTTTAAAGCTCGATGAAGCTGTTTGGGCTTACAGAACAACATACAAAACTCCACTTGGGATGTCACCGTTTCAGTTGGTGTACGGTAAGGGATGTCATCTACCGGCAGAGCTTGAGCATAAGGCCTACTGGGCATTGAAGAAATTGAACCTGGATTTAGATGCAGCTGGTAAGAAAAGAATGCTTCAGCTTAATGAACTTGATGAATTTCAACTTCAAGCGTACGAGAATAACAAAATGTATAAGGAAAAGGTGAAGAGGTGGCACGATAGGAAGCTACATCCTAAGTTATTTGTGCCAGGGCAACAAGTTCTGTTATTCAATTCTCGGCTCCGACTTTTTCCTGGGAAGTTGAAATCAAGGTGGTCTGGACCTTTTATTGTCAAAACTGTGTTTCCACATGGAGCGGTGGAAATTTTTGAGAATGATTCGGACCAAGCATTCAAGGTTAACGGTCAGCGGTTGAAGCACTACTATGGGGACATGGCAAACCGAGAGGTGGTTAGTGCCATTTTGTTGACTACTTGAGAAAGGTACGGAACGTCAAGCTAATGACGCAAAAGAAGCGCTGCGTGGGAGGCAACCCATGAATTGTTGTTACAGGAACCCTTAGAAGTTAATAACCTATCCAAAAACACAAAAAAATCAGAAAACAGGGGCTGAAAAAAAAATCCAGAGACCCTCTGCGCGCCCGCGCAGCTATGCTGGGCGGCCGCGCAGCTTGATGCGCGCCCGCGCAGAAATGTTGAGCGGCCGCGCAGGGGTCGAGTTCCAGAAAATTTTTTGCAGTTCAGAAAAAAAAAACAAAACAAAACACAAAAACCCATCACAGCCCATAAACCCACGAATTCTTTTCCCATTACCCCATGATTTTATCCCTCAACCCCACTCCTAATCTAATTTAACCTACTCCACACCCTATATATACATACACCTATCTCACATATCTCCCACAAACTTCCTACACTTAAACCCTCTCATAAACATCAAAAATCAGTTCTTACACACTTTTATTCACAAATCAATGGCACCCAAGAGAGCACGTACTATTGACAGCAGCAGCACAGTTCCTACTGCTGATTCATCAAGGGGTACTGCTGCAAGGCCTCAGTTAACTGACAGAGCTGCGGAGGAGGAGTACACTAGGCTGTTGGGGAAGCCGATTCTGAAGGAGAGGGGGTTTTTACCATCAGGGAGGGATGGTAAGTTGTTGCCCATGATTGCAGAGAAGGGGTGGATAGCTTTTTGTGAGTCACCCGAAGCAGTACCTGTAACAACCCCAGATCCGGGGTCGGGGATCCGGGTCGTCACGGTCTTTCTTTCCACAATATCACTTCACTTAATTAATAATAAATAACCTTATGCTGTGACCCCACACTAACACACACCACAACCCGTTATAGTCTCAGAGATGAAATTTAAATAAGTACAAGTCTTTGAATCCACAATTTAAAAGTTATTACAACCCAAAATGATTTCTTGATAAATTTACAGTTAATTGCCATTATCTGCCACAAGTTATAATTATACATAATTGATTCTCAAAAGTAGATGGTCTGATCTACAATAGATCTACCTCTGCAGCTATAGCAGCTATAACATCAACGGGAAGACGCGGGACGCTTCCCACGCGCTTACGCTGGGTCTGCTGGAGTCTGGCCATCTTTCCTAACTGTTGTTGTGTGATGAAGAAATAAAGCAAGGGTGAGCAGCAAGCCCACCAAAATAATATGTATAATGATTTACAATATATGTGCCTACTCATAATACTCATGAAAGTCTTGGTCAAAAGAAATGAACCAAGTTTGATATCTTAATGCGATGAAGTCGCAAAATATTCAGTATATATATATACATATATACTTTTCAAAATATTGGAAGTCCTCTTCCATGCATAATATACACAACGTTCCAGTTTATAACTGTATAAAAATATCGTTGCAAGGTGATCTAATATATCTAACCTTGTCTCAACGTTTTTCTGAAAATCTTTGTCATACATAAGACAATTATTAATTAGATATAAGTTTAAAAGATGAGGTTACCAAATACCCCAATATACTTATATCTTTCCCAATACTACTTGAACTACCACCGTTCAAGTTATAATCAGTTTCAAAAGTTCATCACATAGATGAGACTACAAGACAAGATTTGAATAGATTCAATCTTTGAAATATTATTAAAGGAAATGAAGTTAGGATATACTTCATTAAGTTCTGATATATATATATCCACATATACATCTTCTTTATACATTTCCTGAAAACCTCTGTCATGTAAAGTATGAACAGAGTTGCAATATCCAATAAATTTGGAAGGAAAAGAATTTTGGCATAAACCAGATATCTTGCTGATCAGGCAAAGATACCAATAAGTAACCTTTTCTACTAGTAGATGGATGAATCCCCCACCGGTCATCACCCTGGCCTCATAAGGACCTTGTGCTGGACCGCCACCCGGCCTCTTACGCGTTGATGGACTGCCACCCAGCCACTTACACAATAATAGACCGTACCCCGGCCTGTCGCTTATGCCGACTCAATTAGATGGGCTTACTTCCCGAACATTGGGCAAGTAATCAATTCATTTACCAAAACTGCAACCTCGTTGCGAATATAAAATACACCACAGAGCCGGATTCCCCAGGTTTTGAGCGAGTATTTAAATCCCCTTAAAAAGGAAGATCTTAAATATAAAAATGAGTTTTGGGATCCGCTCTAACTTTAAAAATCATTTTGAAGACTCGAAAACACTTTAAAGAGTGTTTGGAGTAAAACTGATTTAATGAAGTAAATCAGTCCCCAGTATATTTAGAAAATGTCTGAATATTATTATTTAAATAATATTCCCATAAAGAATAATCTTTCTAAAAATAATTGAAGTAGAAGTATTAAAACTTATACTTGAAACGAGTATTAAATAACCAAAGATATACTTATATGAAAGTATTATCTTTATTTGAATAATCGAAAATAAGTTTGATTATTGACACCTTATTCTTTAATAAAATAAAGAATATATCTCAGCAAATAATCGGAGTCATAGATCCTCAAATGAATATTCAAATAATATTCATTATATAATATAAACTGAGTCATAAGCCCTCGAATGAATATTCAAATAATATTCAATAAATAATATAAAAGAGTCATAAGCCCTCGAATGAATATTCAAATAATATTCAATAAATAATATAAAAGAGTCATAAGCCCTCGAATGAATATTCAAATAATATTCAGATAATAAAATAAAAGGAGTCATACGCCTTCGAATAATATTCGAAATAATATTCAATAATAAAATAAAGTTAAAGTTATCGAATAAACCTTATTCGATTAATAGTTTGGAAAACTATAACCATATATATATATATATAAATATATATATATCCATATCCATATATACAAAATCTACTCGGGATCCTCGACTCCCAGTTTTAGAAAATATTTTCACCTTTGGGTCCCTATACTAAGGGTATATGCAATTTACCGCTATTCTCTAGCATATGTATTATCAACTGAACCAACAGATATATATTTCAAGAATATGAAACAGGCATGCATATATACCATATCACATGCTACAATATATCGCAAGAATTTGCTAAATAACCAATATGCATTTATCGCAAGATCATGCATATACAAATGTATACATCACAACAACAGTATAACGGATAGAATACTTGCCTGAGCGACTGGGGGTTACGAATGGCTCGGGACGAGTCTGGTAACCTATAAACAACAAGTAAGTTGGAATTAAACCAAAATCACTTGTAAATCTATACTTTAACTAACTTACACTCTAACGCTTGTTTTGCGTTCACTGATTCGCTTAAGTCACTCGGGTACCCTCGGCTCCACCATTTTTAATAATTTAACCTTTACGAGTTTTAAAGCGATTCCTTCGCGAGTGTCTTACCAACTGCCTAACACACTTACCATAAATGTTTCATACATTAATTAACCCTTTTTGGTCTTTAACCTATGCTTCAAAGTAAGGCGAGGGGAAAAGTTTCGTTCGCGAAACGCCGTTACTTGAAACGGTCGTTTCTCCTAAACCGTGCATCGGAATCGAACGAACTACATATCAAAACGAAGCTCGTAACATGATCTATCTAAAAATGGCAGTGGTCATAATCTAGCAGGGGGTTCTCGGGTCCTAATGTTATGCACAAAAACAGTCTACAGAAAATCGGACGTTACGACGGCTATGTTTACGCGATTTCCCAAATTTTAAACCATTCAATACCAACCACAAATCAACCCCAAATCAATCATACAACCAATATCCCTCCAAACCACATCATAACAGCCCCAACAAATCCACATTAACCATTTATACTTATTCCTCACATGAACTAAAAGCTTTACTTAGGTTCTTTAACTAATTACCAAGATTTACAACTCCAACAATGCAACAAAACCAACTAATCTCTACAAACTCAACCAAACTTCAACCAATCAAGCATCATGCTTCACATATGCTATATCAAACACATTCAATCCTAATTACTCAAAACTAAAGCTAGGGTTTGTAGTTTATACCTTCCTTGGAGAGTGGAGAATCAAGAGAATGGCTTGGAATCACCTTTAAAGCCCTTATCCAAGCTTAATCTAAACAAAACTTCAAGAACACAAATTTTAGTTCTTGAAAACACTATTCACCATTTTCTTTCATGATTTATAGAAAAAGATTGGCTTGGAATTAGAAGCTTAAACTTATAGGAAGTATGTAACTATCCATGGGGAAGCTTAGATAATTACCTTGCTAAATAGTAAGTGGAGGAGCTTGGACTTTCATTTTTTAAGAAAAGAACCCGAGAGCATGAAGAAGAAGAAGAAGAGATTTTTGTGTTTTGGCTTGATTTGCTTTTGGTTGGTTGATTTTTGTTGTTTGCTTTAGTGAATTACCTAGTTGCCCTTGGTTTTGTGTGGTTAAAAAGTCACCACACCTCCTTCCTTCCCATGTCATGCTTGTGTCACCTTGCACATGTCATAATGCTCCCACTTGTCCACACCTTGTGGTTTGATGATGTCGCAATCCCTGGCTTCTTGTACAAGCTTGTCTCTTGGTCACTTATTTGTTTTACGGTTCGCTTATCTTTCGTTCTCGTTTATCGTTCGAGGGATCATACCCGGGATCTTATTACTTAGGTTCCCTTAACCTTTCTCAATATATTGTATTCCTTCTATGATCCTCTCTTATAATCCTTTAATTTAAATCCTTTTTATCCTGTTACCTTATACTCAATTCTCTCCGTATCTTGTGGATTTCCGGGAAAAATCAAAGTGTTCGTAATTGGATTCTGACGATCTTTACATACACTTATATACCTCATAGAGTACTAATAATATCCCATAAGATCAATAACAGAACCCCTACATAGCGTGGCATGAAAAGTTTTCTCGTTCAGCAAAAACACTATTCATAAGGGTTTCAAAATTTCTCAAAAATTGGGGTTATTACAGTCTCCCCTCCTTAAAAGGATTCCGTCCCGAAATCAGATAGAAAACAAATGGGGATACTTGCTTAGCATTACACTTTCTAACTCTCGAGTCAATTTTCCCACATTGTGGTTCTACCACCAAACTCTGCCTAGTTTGATAATCCTTCTCCTAAGCACTTGTTCCTTTTCACTCTATAACCCTTCCTGGTTGCTCCATATAGGTTACGTCGGGTTGCATATCTATGCGCTCATATGCCTCTATTTATCTGGCATCTGAATTACACTTCCTTAACACTGATACGTGAAATACGTTATGACCTGCTACATGTTCGGGGTTAGGGCTAGCTCATATGCTAACTTCCCAAACGTCTTAATATACCCAAGGGTCCAACAAATTGTAGACTTAGATTTCCTTTCTTTCCGAACCTCATCAATCCTTTCCAAGGGATACCTATAACATTACTAGGTCCCCTATTTCATACTCTTTGTCCTTTCGTGTCATGTCCATCTTGGGCTACTACCGGCCGTCCTCTGATTAGATCTATCATATCCTTGGTCCTTTGGACTACTGCGGATCCGAGCATCTTGCGCTCTACAACTTCATCCTAACATAAGGGAGATCGACATTGTCTTCCCGCAAGGATCTCATAAGGCGACATCTCGATAATGACAAATGATCTATTGTCGTAAGAAAACTCAATCCGTGTTAAGTGATCATTCCAATTTCTTTCAAGTCTATTGCACAGACTCTCATTATAGCTTTTAGCATTAGAGCTTCTGCTTCTCAATACCCATTCTTTTCGAGTTCGTAATCGCTACTTCCTTCCGTTCCTAATATTATACTGGTTATACTTTTGCTCATTAGCGTTCTATAACCTTTTAATAACCACGTCAACCTTAGTATCACGAATGTGTTCCCATTCCGCATACTACCACCACTTTATTACTCCTTTTTCAGTTGTTTCTATTTTCCAAAATTTGATCAATCAAATAGAAGTAAAGGAATTTGTTGAGAGATCACTATGATCATGAACACTTGTTATATCGCATAGTCAGTACAGAAGGTGGCCAGCCTTTAGTACTTGACAAGCAATTAAATAATAGCTGGTATCCTACTCGGCTTCTATCACACAGATAGATAGTCATTCGGCAATACCTCCCCTTCTGGAAGGGTTGTTCTTCTCAGCTTACATGAAATGAAAAGAAGAGAAAAGAACGAACTGAAGAGAATTGTATATATGAAAAAAATATACTGCCACAAAATATCTGGCTTGGAACCTACCTCTGAACTATAGAGGTTTGTCATAGGAGAATAAAACATATACGTATTTATATCAGCATCAAGCATTATAGCCTCGTATTTCCCATGCCTAAATATTTCTATTCCGTCCATCATTCTATGGACCCATGCTCTTCCTCGAGCTTATACACAATCACCTTTGAAACTCCCTCGACATCGAAAATCGAATCTGGGATCTCATTCTATATATCACCGTTACTAGGATTCTATGCTCGCACCGCAACCTTCCTCGTATAATAATACGACTCTCTATTGATAAGAAAGAATAATTATTCACTAGGTAGATACTCTACTTAATTAGTCTATCAATGATAACTTATACACTACCACGACCCGATTAGTGGTACTCAATCTCAACACCCATTCCAATACAACTCTCATGGTTGTAATCAGCTCACTACTCGCAGAATCATTGCTGCCTTACTATGGTCCACCACTGACCTACTGTCGTCATTCACTTTTCCATAAAATCTTAATATCTAACCATACGGAGTCTATACATGTCGTATCAAATCCTTCTAAGGAGGTAACATAATCACCATTCATGATTCATGGAGTACACTCCTGATCCTGACATACTTACATGACATGAAGCATATAAAACTGCAGAAGAGTTTCAATCAAAGCACCGATAGCAGGTTAATTCCATTCTTAATCATATGCCTTCAATAGAAGACTTAACTCAAAGGTTTGTTTGGTCCTTTTTGAAACATGGTCCTGGCTTATCTCAAGATAGGACCTTCTAAGATAGATAGCCCGTTCATGGCGATTACATGAATTAAACCTTTACCAACTACTATTACGGTTGGGTATTGCACAGTCATCAGAAGGAATGTCAATCTTCCAAACCATAATTCAACCTTCACATTTTTAACCATCATCACTGTATTCTTTTGGCACACGCGCCTATAATTATCCACTTACCTTTAAAGTGTCGGCCACCTCTTTGGCCTTTCCTGATAGTAAAATTTCCTTACAGTCAATTATATTTTAACCACCTCCAAATAAATTTTTTACCTTATTTCCGATCACTGCTTGAGTGAAGATGTTTTCCTTAAAATCAGATGGGAAAAAAATATCACCATTTTTCCATAAGTTATTGCCTCATTCTTTAGAGGCTAATCACTGTCAAGACTGACTCTCAATCATACTTAGAACATTTTTTTTTCTTAAGTCCTAATTGCCCTGAACAATTTCGACCATTACTGGTTCGATCCATACTTTCTCGTGGTTTAACACGTGCCCCACTTGGCATCATTATAATTACGTCATATTTCCTTTATCCACATTTCTATTCTTGAGAATTTTGAATATTACCTTTTTCCTTATAAAACCTCTAAGGTTATCCTTCAATCGTTCCTCCTGTATTCCCTAGATACAGGGCATATCACAATACCATTTACTAATAGTAGAACCATTGTCTATATACTTCTGCAAAATTTCTCCACTGATTCTTAAAGGTTGTTGTTACCTTAACCCTTTCCCAATCATACTGTCAAAACTCATACTGTCCCTATTAAGGGTGACATGCCAACCTTTATGCAGTCCCCTAGGATTCATTTTAAGTTACCGATGTTCTATCCTTAATTCCACCTTTAAAAAGGTACAAGCATCCTTCCATGGATAAATAAAATCATATATCCCTGATAGGGGTATCTTATTCAATCATTCCCACCTCGATAGTCTATACCTAACTTCATAATAGCATCCTTATTCAAATTGAGGTCAATCCATATGGCCTCCAAAAGATAACAACGGTTATCCGCTTGTCTTGCCTAATTTGGTAACGATAACAAGGATGTTCTGGAAGATATTGGTCGTGTTCAACGTGAACTTCTTCTTAATAATTCCGTGTTTACTTTTGTTGTTTATCTCAACGGTCACCTCAATGTTGGGATATCTTTCATACCTGGCGTCTCCCTTTCTGGGTATCAAGCCACCGGTCTTACACTTCACATTCTTGAAGGTCACTTCCTTCATCCAATTTTCCTACCTTCTTACTTTCTTGTCTCCTTAGTCTATCCGCGTCTTATTATTTATCCTTCGAACTATCTCAAGGTTTCCTTGAATCCTCCCAACTTACAGGGGATAAAATGTACATAACTCGTATGCCTTCAACCATCAACTTTAACTCATGGTGAATCACCCTCATACCAATGATTACATACTTTCCTATTTCTATTGCTACGAGTCTTTAGGGTTTCCTCATACCCAACTCCCTTATCATTTCTCAAACTCTATTGCCTTTATATTCCTTTCCACTTCAGTTTCTTTTTATTTTCCTTTCTCTTATCATTATTTCACGAACCAATCACAACATAAGCATTGATTTCAAACATCCCGTCATTCCGGATTCGTGTCCTCAAAACGAATCTTGATAACTTTTACAACTTAGATTCCTAATTCATCATACTCGTCTGCCTTTGTTCTGGCTCTAAAGCTTTTACACTCTCTCCATAACCTTGGGAATTACTTTCCCGAAAACAATTGGCGGAACTTTAATCAGTTCATCATAACCTCTGGCTCCGTGCCTTTCTTGGTCTTTCACCAGCGGGTGGTCTCTCTCTTAGGAGGGTAAGTGACAAAAACAGTCCTTTTGAGATTCGCCAATCATTTAGAATCTCAAATGATTCCTATATTTCCTTTAGCCAGGCTCTTGCCTCGGCTGGGTCAGCTTGTTCCATGAAACTCTGAGAGCTTAGCGACTTAAAGGTCCTGAAAGAATTTCTCACCGCACTGTCTCCTCAGGGTGGTGGTTGGGGATAATAGTCTAAGTTCTTTTTAGACAGGTCCATGAATTGCCGTATAGGAGTACCGTCTCGGGTCTCCTTTCCTTACTCGACTTTCTGTTTCCTTAGTATGAAATATCTCATCCTACTCCCCATAATTGGGGTCATCTTTTAATTTAAAATCCTCATTTTCCACTCCATTATGTCATGGGTTCCTTCTATCTTGATGGCGACCTCCCTGACTATCACGTTCAGGGTTTGCTCTAAATCTTATTCCTCAAACTATGGCTCTCATCTAAGTTCTCATCCTTAAGCTCTTGAACTTTCGGAACCTAAATTCTATAGGAATACCTCATTATTCCCTTATCATCTTTCTCGATATTAATCTTTTATCTAATTGTTGGCTCTCTGCCTTCATTCATAACTTTTTCTGGCACAATATGATCTTTTCCAATAATTCGGGCTGTATTGCAATCTCAAACAGCTTTTCGGTACCGGCTACGGTTACCTTCACTACTATTTCCAAAATCTCTTATAAACTCTCCCAAAGACATTATCATCTTGAGTCTCTCCTTTTTACTAAGGGCATCAGCCACCACATTGGCTTTCCCTCGAATGATAAAGAATCTCCCAATCATTATTCTTGATTAGCTCTAACTGCCTCCTCTGGCATATGTTGAGCTCTTTCTACGCGAAAATGTACTAGAGCACTTATGGCTTAGGTAATTCTCGCACTTCTCTCCATACAAGTAGTGCCTCCAATCTTTAGGGTAAAACTATTGCCACGAGCCTAAGCTCATGGGCGGGGATATTGAATTTCATATTACCTTAATTGTCTTGACGCAGACGCGATTATCTTGCTGTGCTAAGAAGCACCCTAATTCCTTATGCGAAGCGTCACTTACAAATCACAAAATCTCCTTTTTCCATCCGGCAACGCCAGCATAAGGGCCATCACCAACCTCTGCTTCAGTTCTTGAAAGCTGTTCTCGTATTTCTCTGTCCATTCGAACTTCTCAGTCTTACGAGTAAGCCGCGTTAAAGGGGCTACTATCTTTACAACTTGAACGAACCTCCGGTAGTGACCGGCCAATCCTACCTCTGGTAGTCGACCAAACCATGGTCATCAATTCATCAGTGGTCCTTTATCCAATCCTGTCAGGATCCTCCATGGGATCCTCCTCAACAACTATCCCTTCTAGGACAACATCCTCAACCGCTACATCCTCAATATCAACATCATCCGGTCCTGCATTAGGACACTCTATCGGATCCACGATCCGATCTCCAATTAGTAATAAAATATCATCGCGATGTTGCTCCTCAACCTCAGGGTTCGGAGTCCCGCTACCATATACGATAACGAACTACGCTCCTATCACGATATTTATAAGGGTTCCCATAAGGGTTTTAACTGTCAGTACTACGTTAGGTAGCCCGACTATGCACTTGGCAAGAGTTCTTATTATCTTAGTGAACTTATTATCTTAACGTCCCATCATCTCTGAGGTTTATAACGCTTAGCTCTGATACCATTTCTGTAACACCCCCAGATCCGGGGTCGGGGATCCGGGTCGTCACGGTCTTTCTTTCCATAATATCACTTCACTTAATTAATAATAAATAACCTTATGATGTGACCCCACACTAACACACACCACAACCCGTTATAGTCTCAGAGATGAAATTTAAATAAGTACAAGTCTTTGAATCCACAATTTAAAAGTTATTACAACCCAAAATGATTTCTTGATAAATTTACAGTTAATTGCCATTATCTGCCACAAGTTATAATTATACATAAATGATTCTCAAAAGTAGATGGTCTGATCTACAATAGATCTACCTCTGCAGCTATAGCAGCTACAACATCAACGGGAAGACGCGGGACGCTTCCCACGCGCTTACGCTGGGTCTGCTGGAGTCTGGCCATCTTTCCTAACTGTTGTTGTGTGATGAAGAAATAAAGCAAGGGTGAGCAGCAAGTCCACCAAAATAATATGTATAATGATTTACAATATATGAGCCTACTCATAATACTCATGAAAGTCTTGGTCAAAAGAAATGAACCAAGTTTGATATCTTAATGCGATGAAGTCGCAAAATATTCAGTATATATATATATATACATATATACTTTTCAAAATATTGGAAGTCCTCTTCCATGCATAATATACACAACGTTCCAGTTTATAACTGTATAAAAATATCGTTGCAAGGTGATCTAATATATCTAACCTTGTCTCAACGTTTTTCTGAAAATCTTTGTCATACATAAGACAATTATTAATTAGATATAAGTTTAAAAGATGAGGTTACCAAATACCCCAATATACTTATATCTTTCCCAATACTACTTGAACTACCACCGTTCAAGTTATAATCAGTTTCAAAAGTTCATCACATAGATGAGACTACAAGACAAGATTTGAATAGATTCAATCTTTGAAATATTATTAAAGGAAATGAAGTTAGGATATACTTCATTAAGTTCTGATATATATATATATCCACATATACATCTTCTTTATACATTTCCTGAAAACCTCTGTCATGTAAAGTATGAACAGAGTTGCAATATCCAATAAATTTGGAAGGAAAAGAATTTTGGCATAAACCAGATATCTTGCTGATCAGGCAAAGATACTAATAAGTAACCTTTTCTACTAGTAGATGGATGAATCCCCCACCGGTCATCACCCTGGCCTCATAAGGACCTTGTGCTGGACCGCCACCCGGCCTCTTACGCGTTGATGGACTGCCACCCAGCCACTTACACAATAATAGACCGTACCCCGGCCTGTCGCTTATGCCGACTCAATTAGATGGGCTTACTTCCCGAACATTGGGCAAGTAATCAATTCATTTACCAAAACTGCAACCTCGTTGCGAATATAAAATACACCACAGAGCCGGATTCCCCAGGTTTTGAGCGAGTATTTAAATCCCCTTAAAAAGGAAGATCTTAAATATAAAAATGAGTTTTGGGATCCGCTCTAACTTTAAAAATCATTTTGAAGACTCGAAAACACTTTAAAGAGTGTTTGGAGTAAAACTGATTTAATGAAGTAAATCAGTCCCCAGTATATTTAGAAAATGTCTGAATATTATTATTTAAATAATATTCCCATAAAGAATAATCTTTCTAAAAATAATTGAAGTAGAAGTATTAAAACTTATACTTGAAACGAGTATTAAATAACCAAAGATATACTTATATGAAAGTATTATCTTTATTTGAATAATCGAAAATAAGTTTGATTATTGACACCTTATTCTTTAATAAAATAAAGAATATATCTCAGCAAATAATCGGAGTCATAGATCCTCAAATGAATATTCAAATAATATTCATTATATAATATAAACTGAGTCATAAGCCCTCGAATGAATATTCAAATAATATTCAATAAATAATATAAAAGAGTCATAAGCCCTCGAATGAATATTCAAATAATATTCAGATAATAAAATAAAAGGAGTCATACGCCTTCGAATAATATTCAAAATAATATTCAATAATAAAATAAAGTTAAAGTTATCGAATAAACCTTATTCGATTAATAGTTTGGAAAACTATAACCATATATATATATATATAAATATATATATATCCATATCCATATATACAAAATCTACTCGGGATCCTCGACTCCCGGTTTTAGAAAATATTTTCACATTTGGGTCCCTATACTAAGGGTATATGCAATTTACCGCTATTCTCTAGCATAGGTATTATCAACTGAACCAACAGATATATATTTCAAGAATATGAAACAGGCATGCATATATACCATATCACATGCTACAATATATCGCAAGAATTTGCTAAATAACCAATATGCATTTATCGCAAGATCATGCATATACAAATGTATACATCACAACAACAGTATAACGGATAGAATACTTGCCTGAGCGACTGGGGGTTACGAATGGCTCGGGACGAGTCTGGTAACCTATAAACAACAAGTAAGTTGGAATTAAACCAAAATCACTTGTAAATCTATACTTTAACTAACTTAGACTCTAACGCTTGTTTTGCGCTCACTGATTCGCTTAAGTCACTCGGGTACCCTCGGCTCCACCATTTTTAATAATTTAACCTTTACGAGTTTTAAAGCGATTCCATCGCGAGTGTCTTACCAACTGCCTAACACACTTACCATAAATGTTTCATACATTAATTAACCCTTTTTGGTCTTTAACCTATGCTTCAAAGTAAGGCGAGGGGAAAAGTTTCGTTCGCGAAAAGCCGTTACTTGAAACGGTCGTTTCTCCTAAACTGTGCATCGGAATCGAACGAACTACATATCAAAACGAAGCTCGTAACATGAGCTATCTAAACATGGCAGTGGTCATAATCTAGCAGGGGGTTCTCGGGTCCTAATGTTATGCACAAAAACAGTCTACAGAAAATCGGACGTTACGACGGCTATATTTACGCGATTTCCCAAATTTTAAACCATTCAATACCAACCACAAATCAACCCCAAATCAATCATACAACCAATATCCCTCCAAACCACATCATAACAGCCCCAACAAATCCACATTAACCATTTATACTTATTCCTCACATGAACTAAAAGCTTTACTTAGGTTCTTTAACTAATTACCAAGATTTACAACTCCAACAATGCAACAAAACCAACTAATCTCTACAAACTCAACCAAACTTCAACCAATCAAGCATCATGCTTCACATATGCTATATCAAACACATTCAATCCTAATTACTCAAAACTAAAGCTAGGGTTTGTAGTTTATACCTTCCTTGGAGAGTAAAGAATCAAGAGAATGGCTTGGAATCACCTTTAAAGCCCTTATCCAAGCTTAATCTAAACAAAACTTCAAGAACACAAATTTTAGTTCTTGAAAACACTATTCACCATCTTCTTTCATAATTTATAGAAAAAGATTGGCTTGGAATTAGAAGCTTAAACTTATAGGAAGTATGTAACTATCCATGGGGAAGCTTAGATAATTACCTTGCTAAATAGTAAGTGGAGGAGCTTGGACTTTCATTTTTTAAGAAAAGAACCCGAGAGCATGAAGAAGAAGAAGAAGAGATTTTTGTGTTTTGGCTTGATTTGCTTTTGGTTGGTTGATTTTTGTTGTTTGCTTTAGTGAATTACCTAGTTGCCCTTGGTTTTGTGTGGTTAAAAAGTCACCACACCTCCTTCCTTCCCATGTCATGCTTGTGTCACCTTGCACATGTCATAATGCTCCCACTTGTCCACACCTTGTGGTTTGATGATGTCGCAATCCCTGGCTTCTTGTACAAGCTTGTCTCTTGGTCACTTATTTGTTTTACGGTTCGCTTATCTTTCGTTCTCGTTTATCGTTCGAGGGATCATACCCGGGATCTTATTACTTAGGTTCCCTTAACCTTTCTCAATATATTGTATTCCTTCTATGATCCTCTCTTATAATCCTTTAATTTAAATCCTTTTTATCCTGTTACCTTATACTCCATTCTCTCCGTATCTTGTGGATTTCCGGGAAAAATCAAAGTGTTCGTAATTGGATTCTGACGATCTTTACATACACTTATATACCTCATAGAGTACTAATAATATCCCATAAGATCAATAACAGAACCCCTACATAGCGTGGCATGAAAAGTTTTCTCGTTCAGCAAAAACACTATTCATAAGGGTTTCAAAATTTCTCAAAAATTGGGGTTATTACAGTACCGATGAGTGTTGTTCGCGAGTTCTACGCGAACGCGAAGGCTGAAAAGAATAGGTTTTCTGTAGTTCGTGGGCTGACGGTTGATTATCATCCTGCGGCGATTCGCCGTGTGATTGGACAGCGAGAGAGGAAGCCCGAGGAGGAGAACTGGAATGAAAAGACTGCTGAGGATTTTGACTTGGATTTGATTTGTGCGACTCTTTGTCGACCGGGCACAGTTTGGAACCGCAGTCCAGCCAATAATGAGTATCGTCACTTTCCGGCGATCGCCATGAACAGGTATGCCCGTGCATGGAATGCATTTATATGTGCTAATATTTTGCCTTCTTCACATGCACACGAGGTCACAGTTGAGAGAGCACAGTTGTTGTGGGGAATTCTGAATGAGGAATACTATGTGGACCTTGGTGAGTTTATCTACCAAGGAATTCTGAAGTTTTTGAGGGGAGCAAAGCTTATGAACATCCCTTATGCATCCACGGTTACGAAGCTATGCCGAGCAGTAGGAGTGAACTGGCCGGCTCATGAGCAGTTGCAGTTGCCAGCAGCTCCGATAGATTCTGGCACTCTGAATGGGATGCAGGAGTGGACCGGTGGTGAGCCTGAGGAGCATGGGCTGGGTTATTGTCTTCCAGGAGGGCGTCCAGCACGAGGTGCTACTATGGCTAGGCCAGGGCGTGGTGAGGCTGGTTCTTCGAGAGCTCAGGAGGGTGCTGGGATGGGTGATGCCCAGTATAGGAGGCTTTCACGGCGGATGGATGCCATGTATGAGACGTAGAGCAGGTTTGCTCAGGAGCTCACTCTTGCGTTAGGGACTGCTTTTCGAGGCCTTGGAGCTGATATCCAGTGGCCAGTTTTTGGTGAGGACTCTGCATACCCGCCGCCTGATACTCCACCCACTGAGGGTGATGATGATGATGACTCCGAGTAGGTATACCCTGTGTTCCTTTCTATTACCTTCATTGGGGACAGTGAAGATTTTAAGTTTGGGGGCGGTAGTTAAGGAATATTTTGTGTGTGTCATATAGCTGCATATTCATGATAGTTAGTTCATATAGTTGCATAATTTTTGCCATATAGTTTTTTTATATAGCTTTATTTGTTTGTCATATCATATAGCTCATGCATATACCATGATCCCTTTTGCAATGATTTATCGACTGAATTGTGATATTGATGCGAGTGTAGTGATAACATTAAAGTGATATTAAGTTGTGTAGGTTGATATGCATGCTAGAAGCACTTGTATTTTCACTAAGTCTTAGAGAATGCTTAAGGGCTAGATTGTTGTTATGATCTGATTATTTTCGAGGATAATCTATTTATTATGCTTAGAATTTGATAATAGGTTCTTAGTGGTAAAGGCATGAAAAAGAAAAAAAAATGGAGTAAAAATGGAATTTGTTGCTAGTTGTGGCTAGGCGTCAAATGGCTAGTAGCCGGCTCGCATGTTATGCGAGTAGTCTAGGGTTGATAAAGATGGAGCGAAACGCACTTGCTCAGAAAAGAAAAAAAAAATTTGCATAATTGATCAAGAGTGGGCTCTTTGGTATTCGAGTTATTAAGTTCTTAGGGGACTTTGTGCCTAGTGACCTAAGGCTTTTAGAGTCTGGGATCCGCTAACCTAACGCTCGTTACATGGATACCATTGTATAAGTATTTTGTGGACCTCACTCATTGCACGGTCAAATAAGCATTTGAGTTGTAAATAAAAAGCACGATTCCGTAGTAAGCTCCAGAGTTCTTGTAGTGTTGTATATCACTTTGTGCCTAGAATTTTTATTCTTTGTATAATCGTAGGATTGCCTTGAGGATAGTCTAGTCATAGTAATTGGTCTAGTTCCGAAGCATATCTGTTAAGCATTTGCACACACCACGTTTCTGGCTGTATGTCCGTTTGCATGAGTTTATTGATCTTTAGTGTCTAACTGTATTCGTTGAGACGTGACAATTTGGTTGGTTAATTGTAGTAAGGGGGATCGTTGCATTTTCATATAGATTGCATTCATGCATATTTTTATTTGTTTTGAGTCTGTGATGCTTGAGGACAAGCATCGATTTAAGTTTGGGGGTGTGATAAGTGGCATTTTATACCACTTAGAACGTCTTAAAATGGCTTAAATTGGTGTCTTGAAATCAAGTATTTTGTGTATTTGATGCGTTTTTCTAGTGTTTATGCATTTCAGGGTATTAGTTGCATTTCGGAGGAGGAATCATCAAGAATAAGCCTTGGCATGTGTTCACCATTGCGAGAGGAAAAGAACGGGCAGATTACGGCGAAGAAACGGAGCAAACCTGGATTTTTTCCAGTAGGGTCCTGCGCGCCCGCGCAGCAATGCTGAGCGGCCGCGTAGCAGCCTTGCGCGCCCGCGCAGAAATGCTGAGCGGCCGCGCAGGGTCGGGGGAAAAAAGCTGAATTATTTTAGACTTCTACTTCTGTTTGGCTTCCAACTTCTATGTAATCTGAGTTTTATGGGACTATTATATAAGTAGATTTGAGACGTTTTCATAGAGAATATGAAGGAGATTATGTTTTAGATTGTGTTTGGCGCAAGAAGCGAAGGAGATAAGGAAGAAGACCGATTTAGCATACCGCAATGAAGAGGAAGCATATATTCTTGTGATTCTTGTTTCGTTGTAACGTTGGATGCTAGTTTTCTTGCTTTGACTTATTTACTCTTGTGACGTACTCTGTTTTAATATAATTAGTTTAGTTATTATTTTCTTGTGTTGTTTATCATGATTTCATATGAACCCATGATGGCGAAAATTTCTATTATGGGCTAATCGTGATCATGGGGTTGCAACGGATTTATTATGAAATTCTTTAGTTAATTGTTTAATACTTTAGTGTGTGATGATTGCATAATATCTAGTATTGGTTGTGCGTATTCGTCTTATGTGCGTCGCGAACATATAAGATAGGGTGTTAATCTCTTGTGAAGCGACGGTGGATCTTGAGATTTAGAACTTGCCATGCTAGCATAGGTTCATGTACGTTGTGCATGATTAGTGGGTAACTCTAACAGTTTTATTTGCCCTATGTAATCAAAAGGGATAACTTGTGCTTAAATCGTTGTGTTGTCAATTTCTGTAGACATATAGGAACTCAACATGATTGATGACTATTCAACTTCTATCTTAATTGTGGATGTTTGGTAGAATGGTATTAGTACAATGAAAGTTGGCTTTTATCAGTTCCGTGTTATTCGATTAATGTCATCACTGTCACATGCTAAAGGTAATAACAATGGCTATAGAAGGAAGTAATAATGAAGTTGTGATCTCATGAGTGTTTTATTATTGATAAATTGAAGTGTTAGTTAAGTGGTTAATTAAGTAGTTAATTATAATTAATATTTAATCAACAATTTTAAGTGTTATCTTAACATTGAGAAGTAATCATACATTGGTGAGTGAGTTTAATTAGACAATAACTTAGTCTGAGTCTCTGAGGGAACGAACTAGAAAGTATTCTATATTACTTGCGAACGCGTATACTTGCGTGAATATTAGTGCGTGATTTCGCCCTAACAGTTGTGCAAGATACCTTTGGAACTTAAGCATCTGCAAATGCACCTTCTACTTCTTAATTCACACAAATTCATGATCTTCAAAACCAAGTGTTTGAGCTTATAAACTCTAATAATGTTCTTGTCTTTCAAGTCAATCAATTAACATCTCAAGCAAAAAGCCAACAACATGACATTAAGTCATTGATAAACTTTCAAAATTATTTTCAGATACAGACAAGTGTGTCATTGGGAGCTATCATGAAAGCACTAAAAGTCCCTCTGCAAGAAATTCCAAAGGTTGTCAGGCACCAGATTCCATAGAACTCTAGTCAGCCTGCTACCAAGACTAAGGGGGAGATGGAGATAGAGGCCTGGCTAAAAGCTCCACATCAAGCAAATGTTGGTATGGAGGAGAGACTCAAGAGGGCAACTGAAGGTCCTTGTTTAGACAAGGAATATAGTGACTTTCTAGAAGGCCTTAGAGTCCTTGTGTCTCATAACCACTACACCTACAAAAAGACTATTGACAGAAATCTAAATTTCTTGAGGGTACTGCTAGCCTCCAAAGATATGCTAAGGGAGAAAAGTGTTGTCATCAACATGGAAGATACTGGAGTTGATAGGTGCATGCAAGTTTTTCTCTCATTTCTAAAATCAAGGAGAGCATCAGAACTGTATGTCTTCATCAATAAGGTCAAGGAGATAAGTCCAAAAGACACTCTCTTGCCACATGAACTTAAATCATGCCAATAAGGAGATTTTCCTGAAGCATATCTAAAACCTAAATGGAGTGGCCTACATATGCCCTAACACTAGCAGATTTAGACACTTTCAACTACCCAAGCATTGTGTCATGTCAAATAAAAAGTCAATGATGACAATTGAGACTGAGCTGAAGATAAAAAAAGATCAAAACTATTGAAGATATTGAAATGATCTTTATCTTTGGAAGATATATGAGAAATGCTGAAAGCATGCTGCCAAAAACCAAAATCAATGAAAAAGATGATGATGAGCAAAAGAAAGATGAACAAAAATCTTTTGGCTCACATCCAAGTCAATCCAGCAAAAGGGGTGGGAGTCATAAGGAAGCAAAGGCTAAAAGGGATGATAAGAGATTGGGGGATAAGGATGGAGAGAAGAAAAAGAGTGGAGAGATAGTTTAGACACGAAGAAAACACATGTAAGCCAACCATCTAAAACTCTACAAACCTCAATCCAAATCCCTAGCCAAATAAAAACTCAAAACATTCAAACCTCCAAGCCTAAATATCTTTACAAACTCACAGCCAACTCTTTACTCTTTTTTTGATAATAAGCCAACTCTTTACTTAAAATACCTATCATAGCCAGCTAAACCTTCTTGAAGAAACTGACCAAACCCCAATCATTCGAACCACCAACCATGTAGCGGCACCATATTCGAGGTTATAGGATTTGGTCATCACTATGAAACCATATAAAACAACCTGTTTAACAATAAAGAATTACCAGCAGTTGAAATATAGCATCTGCGACCCCAAACTATACCAAGATCTTTTCAGATTACAGTTCTAGAAACAAGAATTTCTGACTTTTAGAAATAAATTTTTCTCTTCTCTTTTAATCTTTTCAATAATTTACAAACTCAAAACTAAACTCACTAGTATAACTTCGAAAAAAAAGTATATTAGGCCCAAATATACGGTAACACAACTGTAATATATATACAAATAACTTTACACAATAGAACTTAAACTAGTTCCGCAAACCCTGGACCAACCACCTTACAAAAGCTTCTTCATTTGCTTTTCTCGAATTACGCGGTTAAACAACGCAAGTTATTCCTCACTGGAAGGTTAAATTTAAAAACAGGAGAGTATGAGCGAAAGAAATGCTTAACAAGTTCATTATAATATATATATATATATAATCCTTTGATAAAAATCGACATCTGCAATGAAGCATAACATTTATAACAATAATTGCTGAATCAGAAAAATTTAGTTAAGGAATTCAATAATTGTTTCCTCAACTGTATTCAAAATCATTTTGATATTTGAGCAAAATTCTTTAGCAACAATTTAAAACTCGACAAGAATAAAACTCGTAAAACAGTGTTTACGTAAATATCATAAACAACAATATGAAACGGTACTTATAGACTGTATCATAAACTTTATTTAAAACCCCACTCTTGATATTAATATTCAGTTTGATGTCAACATCAAATTAGATATAAATATTAATCTTAAATTCTCACAAGATACCAATACTGAATAATTGAAGTCAACATCAATCATATATATCAATACCAAATTTTGATATTAACAGCAAATTAAATATCAACATCAATCAGAAACTGAATCATTATTGTATTCCACCCAAAGCTTATCTGTTAATCTTTGTAATTATCTGAAATTATTATGATTTTTCTAAAATAAAAAATTTAGACTTTTCTATTTATACTCACACAAATTAATACCCCTAAAAATCAATTAAGGGTGTTTTTATCTCTTAATGAAAATGGTTACACCCAAAAATAACAATTATGGGGAATAATTTTAAAAATAATATTTATCCCAAAATTCACCAAAAATTATGAATGTTTTAATATGCAAAAATAATGGTTCTACAAGATACCCATGCTTTTGTAAAAATGTAAATATTAATTTTGTAGGCTTTGACGTCCCGGTAAGGGCCCGGTCTGATCATTTTTAGAAAACTGAAATATTTTCTAAAATAATAGTAAACCTCGAAATCATATATAACATATGCAAATACACACAAATCGAGACATAAAAAGTACCACATAATAAATGCATATTGACACGCGTCCAAATTGCGTATAATTTCATATAAATGCATTTTAAACACATAACAAATATCCAAAAAAATATGTCGGTCCTTACGGGACCACAACCAAATCCATCGCATATTGAATCATGGCAAACATTATTTTAAATAATAATAAACAAATAATTATTCATTTAAAACGTAATAAAATAGTCGTAAAAAACTTATTTTTAAATATTTTCACAACTCACCTACTATCAGGGCGGACCCGGACAAAATACCAAATATGTTTTTGACACAGATAAAATATCCACTCGATCCCTAAATTTTCAAAACATACACAATTTAGCGATATCGATAAAATGACCAGCTTTTAAAACAAACTTTTGAAAATGGTAAAAGTAACTAAATACTTTCACAATACCAACTGGGATCAATACCAATTAAAAATTAACATATTGAGCCATTTGATGACACAAACTCATAAAATAAGATAATATATCCACAATCTTATTCCCTCAACATAGAACATCACATAAAACACACAAATAATAATAATAACAATTCTTGAAAATACGGGATATTACAAACCAAAACTAGTTTCAAGTCTACTGGGAGAAAATCAAAGAAAATAAAAGATAAAATATGTGCTTTTTGGAACTACTTTAACTAAGATGATTTTCTACCAATTTCAGAAGAAATATCAGATGATGAATACAACAATCAACTAGCTGAGCAAATAGTCAAAGTCTGTGTAGAAACTTCGGGAAATGTGAAAATTTATTTTAAAGATGTCACATTCAACTTACTAAACCAGGAAGTAATTGAAAATTACTCAATTATAGAGCTTGAAAGAGTAATTAGTTTGATGACTGAGAAGGATGCTTTTACAAAGATGAGGAATGTTGAATTGGATAGAAGGTTGAAAGGAAGAGATGACAGGCATGCAAGGGAGAAGGCTGAGAAGGAAGCAAATGCAATCAAGAAAACTAGGGAGATAAAGATGTTTGAGAAAAGATCAAATGAAGTAAAAGCTAAAGGGTTGAGTAGAGTTTCTCCAGATGATGTATTTCTAAACATCAAGACTTACAGATTTTCAAATTACAGAATAAAATACCTTGACAGTTACTCAGTAAATGAATGGCTGAAGTTGGTGGAAGCTCTAAGTGGGACTGAGATAATTATAGAACTTGAGTGTAGACTATATTAGGGTGTAGGGCAGCATGGAGCTGAGTTAGGCACTTCATGTTTAAAACATTCCAATCCATCTACAGGGGACCCTCTCACAGGGCTAATTTATGGATGCCCAATCCCGGAAAGTATAGAGGATGTTGATTGATTCCAGCCTCTCACTGCTGATATGGGTTAGTATAGTATACCAGTCCACAGGGTGGCGGCCTCACGGTTCTTGATTTTCTAGATAATTCCCCTTCTCCACTATATGAAAAGTAAGAACGCTTCTTAATAAGTAAGAACGCTTAATTCATATATGCAAGAATAGGTATTCTAGATACCGTGCAAAATCCAGGATTTTAACTCTGTATAAAACAAAATGTTTCCATGATCTGTTCGTATGTATCTATATCACATGTTACTCCTTCAGTCTCTGTTTTGCTATATCGTTATACCACCAGTCGGAATATGAGATCTACGATAGCTTTTCTCAAGAAAAATATTCTGACATCGGGTGTAGCTAGATTACCCGATAAGGTTGCACACCTCTCTCTGGGTAATGATCAACCATCTGATGAATCATCATCCTCCAATGTTGTCTCACGTCGTATTCCTCGTAATATTACGATTAATCGAGATAGAACTCAGATAATGCCTAAGAGTGTTCTGGGATCCCATATGTCGTATGTCTGTAATTACATGAAGAATATTCGTTCTCAAGCGCACTTCCAAAGTCCCCCTATGTTGACTTTTCCTCATGGTTTGATAGACTGTCTATTCGAAAGTCAAATAACAACCTTTATGGGTTTAGGATATCGTTTTAATCCAGGCCAATCAGAGTTTATCATGCATGATGCTCGATTTCCATCTAGGTTGATGAAGATGAGTTACACTTGCTGGATGAATTCACTTCATTTATCCATGAGTAAGAAGATGTTATCGGCACGGGAGTTGTGTTCGTTTAGTCGCCAGGATGGAATGAGAAGTGTCTTAGATTTGAATTACTATAAAAACTTAGTGGAGGTTATAACCCTCTTTAATGGTACCTTTGGACGTTTTTTAATATTAACCTGTTCGGGGATTGGTTGCACAGTGTGGTATAAATTTTTCCCATGTATCGATGGTCAAGTTCCTATGGAGCTCTTTACACCTATCGTCTCATATGATCCTATCAACAATATGGACCTTTTGGATCCCTCCTACAATTGTGTTGAGTTTACAGCTCAAAAGGATATATCTGAGAAGATCAAATCATCATTTGCGAATGTTCCCCCGTTTTCTGGGATGAATATCCCGGCTAGTGGTGTGGTTCTTCGGAATGTATGTTTAGGCATAATGATTGCCTTCTTAATTACTACAGGTGTAGTAGATATGAGTAATGTAATGAACAATGTATAGAAGGATCAAAATGGGCATTGTACTTCATTCACTTAGTGTGTCTAACGTCTTACGTTCTCAAAATAACAACCTTGAAGATTGTATTCTAAAGCACTTTAACTCGTCTTTATGTAGACGTGAACAGCTATTGGAAGATAATCTCTTTGTTTATAACGATTTAACTACAACTACAAGATGGTCTATGCCTCTTGATCAATTCGAATCAATTCTACGACAAATAGCATCGGATGAATACCATCTATCTCCACTAAGATATCTTCTTATCCCGGAGTATGCTTTTCAAAAGTCTTTTGTCGAAGAACTGGTATTATCATACCCTGATATCATGTTTCTGATGATTTTATATCGTGGACCCATATATGAGTCTCTGATGATTTTCGATAATCCTGTATTGTTGTAAACAACGGGACTTTATAGCAAACGGCAAGATCCCTTTCTGACGAAAACCAACCTATATTTTTGATCAAATTCATCAAGCAATACAGCCTATCATATTTCTTTTCAAAGAATACATAAAACACTTTTGCCACTGTTTTTGAGCGCTTACCCAGATCGAGAGGTAAAGCCTCTTGCAGATAGGCTGCAGTGCTCATTATAGTTTTACCATATATCATTGGCATGAATATATTCTTCATTATCTTACGCGTCAGATTTTCACCTACAGTAAGAATGAGTGAATCTTTTTTATAAGTTTCTTTTATGAAGACTTTCATATCTTCGAGAAGGTATTCATACAAATCTTGGATATTATCATCATTATCAGGGGCTATAAGATTTGTATTCTGAGCTAGCGATTTGTCCAATAAAAAGTAGCTCATTAGCTGATAAGCACTCGCGGAGGCATCCTGGGTTATGGGATAATAAATTAGATCTTGAAATATATCGGGACCCCTCTCAGGAGGCCTTTCATCGACATCATTTAATGCAACAGCACATGACAGTAACTGTAATGGTTTTTTAGCATCACGAGCTTTTTCGATTAAAGTATTATTATCATTTAGAGATGAGGAGATATGGTCTGCAAACCATTTTAAACCATTACTGTAATTTGTAAACCCCTTGTAATGGAAGGATGATGCTTCGACAAAAGACTTTAAGAGATTCATATCTTTTTGGTTATCTAAACCATAAGCGTCTTCCACAAAGACGACCAGGCTTCTGGCTAGATCACGTTCATGGAAATGCAAAATACCGCTGCGATAGATTCGTCCTCGGAAATCCAGAAAAGCGGGTAAATAAAAACGGTAGCCCTCGTAAACTATTGATAATTTCAATATGTATTGCTCATAGCAGGCACGCTGAATGAGTTGACTCAATTCCTTGAATAAGGTGGCAAGGCGTACACCTTTTTTGAAATTATATGAATAATACTTATTCTTAAATATCTCATATATATCCTTGAATTTCAATTTAGATAGAAATGAAGGCAGGAGTAAACCATGCTCTACCAATATAGACTCATTATCTCGAATATATTTCAAGAAAAGGCTATTTACTTTAAATGGTTCACTTTGTAGTTTATTCATGATATTACATAATTGATCAGAATTCTGATTTAATTCTAGATAAAAATGATCTATATTATGAGAGCTTAACAAACGGTAACGCTCGTCTATATCCGCTGTTAAACTACTTAAGTAACCACCCCTTATATCTGAGAGATACTTGGGCTTTTGATTATCAGGAAGAATACTTTTCCAATCTTCTGGTTTGTATACCATAGGTAAACTAAACCTGATAGGCAAATCAGAGACGGGAAATTTACAGTGTACGTTCTGATGCTTAGCAATATAGAAATCACCTCCTTTCTTGCGGATAGGATCATCTTCAATATTCCCAATATGCGATACTTCTATCAAATCCCTTTTTTGCATGAATTTAACTAATTCAGTGCCGAAGCTAAAATATCTGCTGCGAGTTTTAGCTCTGGTTTTAGCTTCATCGCTGGCTTTAGCTTTAGGAGCGCTAGGTTGTTCAGGCACAACGGGAGTCCATTCTCTATGAAATTTGCGCCTCATTAATAAAGTGATCTGTGAACGAACAGCAGTATCTAAACGATCTACTAGAGTAGATAGACGGATAACTGAATTAGATTCTACTGCATTAAACAAAGTACTTAACACATGTATTATTAATACTTCCAACGTATAATTACCAAACACATTAAGTGATTCTTTTTCTTCATCAGAGAGCTTTTTACTCAACAAAAGAAAATCCTTTGCAGAACTATAACCAAGAGTTGCAGACTGTTCTCCTTTCTTAATCATATCTATGATTACGTTTGGAACAGTTTTATACATAGACTCTTCATCAAACTCAAAAGTAGACTCCTCGATGAATTTTTGAATATCTCGTAATTCTTCCTCGCTAAGATTCATACCACGATGATGGTTCAGACGCTTGAATATGACCTGTTTATAGATAAAGTCATTCTTCATAGGAACACATTCATTCATGTTAGTGATCTCACATTTTTTTATAGCCTCATCATAAAATTCAACCCAGAATTGTATGACCTTTTCTCGATCATCATTTCCGATATGAGGTAAAAATTCGTGAGAATTGAATATCCAAGTAGTATTAGAGGGTTTATACACCTTAGCAGCGTTAAAAAAATTCCAGATCATGGAAACATTTTGTTTTATACAGAGTTAAAATCCTGGATTTTGCACGGTATCTAGAATACCTATTCTTGCATATATGAATTAAGCGTTCTTACTTATTAAGAAGCGTTCTTACTTTTCATATAGTGGAGAAGGGGTATTATCTAGAAAATCAAGAACCGTGAGGCCGCCACCCTGTGGACCGGTATACTATACTAACCCATATCAGCAGTGAGAGGCTGGAATCAATCAACATCCTCTATACTTTCCGGGATTGGGCATCCATAAATTAGCCCTGTGAGAGGGTCCCCTGTAGATGGATTGGAATGTTTTAAACATGAAGTGCCTAACTCAGCTCCATGCTGCCCTACACTCTAATATAGTCTACCAGTGTATCCACACTCTATAAATGCGTAGAAGAATATAAGATTACTGCTATAGAGATGGGCCTGATATTACTCTATAAGGGGGACCCCTGCTATAGAGAGCAACCATGATTTAAAAATTTTAGTTGATTCTTTAAATTTCAATATAACTGCAAGATGACTATCATGTATAAAAGTTTGTACTTTGTCAATCTGTTAGCTTTTAAATTTTAGCTTGGGGTAAGTCTTGTTATCAAACATAAATTTGTGACAAGTAATTTTCTCACAAATTGGTGTAGATTGTTGTGCAAGACATGTCTCTACATAACAAGACTAAGTTATTTTGGCAACCTTAAGACTTAGTTGTATGATAATCTTTTTGTATTTTGGTAACTGTATTTCTTGAGTCTGTAAAAGTATTAAGGAGATTGGACTGAGAGATTTTTCTATGAACAACCATTAAGCTAAGGAATAAACTCCGGAAAAAGATCAATCCTGATCATGTCTCAGAGAGAAGTGTAGAAGCTTGAGTTTGAAAATTGTTGTTTCTGGAAAAATATTCTAAGTCACATATCGAAAAGTTACAGATTAAGAAGTGCAATAGAGTCATATCAAGAAGTCAACTATGCCTGTAGAGAAGTCATTATACTTGTAGAGAAGTAAATTTTCTTATAGAGAATTCCAAGGCATGCAGAGAAGTAAAGATGTTGACAAGTTATTTTACACATGTAGAGAAGTGGAGATATCGAGAAGTCATTTTACACATGTAGAGAATTGGAGATATCGACGAGTCATTTACACTTGTAGAGAAGTGAAGATATCGACAAGTCATTTCCTCATGTAGAGAAATGGAGTTATTGACAAGTCATTTACACTTGTTGATAAGTGGAGATATCGATAAGTCATTTCCTCATGTAGAGAAGTGGAGATATCAACAAGTCAATTACATGTAGAGAAGTGAATATGTCTGTAAGAACCCAAAATTTTGACGTCGGTAAAAGACCTTTTTAAATAGTAATATAACAACTCAAATTTTTGAGACCTTGTAAAATGCTTAATGAATAGTAAACCTGACAGACGGGAAAAACGTTTTATCCCACACTATGTTGTGCATGAGAAAATGAGTTTCAGAGTTGATAACATGATTATACGTACCAAATGAGTGTATGTAAACGCTATTAGTTTTCGAAGAAAACGCACTTTGAAAAATGACCATATTTACGAATCATCGAGGATTACGGGAATTACAATATAATTACAAATTTAAAACCCTAAGGATTTATATTCAATTATGATAATTCAAAGCATAGGGAATAAATACAAAAGGATTTACATCACGGACCATTTTCGAGAAAGTATTATGAAAACATTTAAGCGACCGAGCGAATGCATAAACGATTAAATAAACATAACGCACTAACTAACCATGGTAGAAAGGTAACCATGGTTACTTTATCAAATAGTTAGCTAAGGTATAGGATGATCAATCAAGGGCTAGAGAATAGTAAGCTAAATGGTTAAGCTAATTAGGTTAGCTTGTTAACTAGGAAGCCTAGCTAGATTTGTCCAAGGATTTGGCAACAAGAATAAATCCTAGGATATATACTAGAGAATAAAAATCAATTACAAGCTACCACTTGCATTATTTCCAAGAAGAAACCAAAAATCAACCAAGAAGCAACCACAAAAACTCTCTCCCTCTCCCATATACTCTTCATTCGGCCCTAGCAAGAAATAGGAAGAAATCAATTTCAAATTTTCAAGCTCTAGTCATGGATAAATCCTCCCATTAATTCTCAAGATTCCTACCAACCAAAATAAGGTAAGATAAATCTTTGAGCTCTTTTTATCAAGGTTTGATGGGTGAAATAAATTCAACAAAGATGATAGTGAATAGTGTGAATAGTAACTCTTCTTTGGTTTCTTGATTTTAATGGTTGTTTTGGGTTCCAAAAACTATACTAAGCACTCCCAAGACTTCACCATCATCAAGAACACATCTCAAGCTCTCAAGAAAGCTATAAATCTTTGACCCAACCTTATTTAAGATTTAAGTTCAAGATCATTTTTGTATATAGTTGTAAACCTAGTTTTGGTGGGAGTATTGTTGTAATCTTGATGTTTAGCTAAGTAGATCTAAGGTTGATTGTTGTTGCCTCAAGAACATGATTTTATTAAGAGGATTTAGTGTGGTGATGATGATATGTTTATTGGTGGTGGTAGTATAAAGATTTAAGGCATAAACAAAACTCCGATCGTAACCATAATCTCGTTAAAATGAATAAAACGTAACTTTAAGTTTCTGCAGAAATTCCTGAAGATGTAAACTATAGTTTCTTGAAAAATAACCCTTGAATATGATATAAAATGTTATAAGGATCGTTTAGGCTCTTGAATCGCTTGATTCCGATTTACGGATCAAAAGTTATGGCCGTTTTACTAAAAGTGATTTACGCGACAAAAACTGCTACGAATTACGAACTTTGAAAATATAAAGGATCGACTTAAAAATGTTCATAAATCATGAAATTTTTACAGAGAGTATTAAATTGAGTTTCCTAACTTCCATAAAAAGTCAAGTGCAAATAATGATTTTTCAATTTTATAAAAATATCGGAGCCGAGACCGCGCGCTTAGAAACCGTAGAAACCATAAGCGGAGCCGACAATGAAAATGAAAATGGACTTAAGATACTTTGAAAAAGGAAGAGACCATAATGTAATTAAGTACTTAAAGAAATAATAAGGGTAATATAATTTGAGAGGGTTGATAAGTGGCATTTTATACTACTTAGAACGTCTTATAATGGCTTGAATTGATGTCTTGAAATCAAGTAATTTGTATATTTGATGTGTTTTTCTAGTGTTTGTGCATTTCATGGTATTACTTGTATTTGTGGGGAGATTTTATCAATAATAAGCCTTAGTATGTGCTTGGCATTGCAAGTGGGAAGTTAGGAGCAGAATGCAGCAAAGAACGGGAGCAAAATAATTAATTTTCCAGAAAGGTGTTGGGCACCCGCTCAGCCTGGCTGGGCGGCCGCTCAGGGGCGCGAATTAAAAAATGATTTTTAGAGTTCTTGTTCTGCTGGACTTCTAATTTCTTAGATGGCTGGGTTTTGTGGGGCTTCTATATAAGTAGTTTTCAGAGACGTTTCACGTGTGTTGAATCGTGGTATCAATCGAGGAGCAAGGAGATAAGGAAGAAGACTGTTTTGGCACACCGCAACGAAGAGGAAGCATAGTTTCTTGTGATTCTTTTATTCGTTATAACAGTGGATGCTAGTTTTCTTTACTTTGAACCTTATTACTCTTGTGACGTACTCTGGTTTAATATAAGTAGTTTTATTAATTATTCTTGTGTGTTATTATCATGTTTTCATATAAACCCATGGTGACGATGAGTTCAATCATGGGCTAATCATGATCATGGGGTCGTAACGGATTTGCTATGAAATTCTTTAGTTAGTTGTTAATACCTTAATGTGTGATGATTGTATGATATCTAGTATTGGTTGTGCTTATTCGTCGTATGTGTGTCGCGAACATATAAGATAGGGTGTTAATCTCTTGCGAAGCGATGGTGGATCTTGAGGTTTAGAACTTGCCATGCTAGCATAGGTTCATGTATGTGTATGCATGATTAGTGGGTAACTCTAACCGTTTTACTTGCCCTGTGTAATCATAAGCAATAACTTGTGCTTAAATTATTATGTTGTCAAATTCTGTAGACATATAGGGTCTCAACATAATTGATGACTATTCAACTTCTATCTTAATTGTGGATGTTTGGTAGAATGGTATTGGTACAACGAAAGTTGGCTTTTATCAGTTTAGTGTTGTTCGATTAATTTTATCACCGTTACATGCTAAGGGTAATAACAATAACTATTGAAGGAAGTAGTAATGAAGTTATGATCTCATGTGTGTTTGATATTGTTAATTCAAGTGTCTGTTAAGTGTTTAATTCTCATAGTTAATTCTAGTTAATAATTAGTTAATCAATTCTATGTGTTATTGTTTTAACATTGAGAAGTAATCATACATTGGTGAGTAAGTGTTAATTGAGCATAACTAGTACGAGTCTCTGTGGGAACGAACTAGAAAGTATTCTATATTACTTGCGAACGCGTATACTTGCGTGTATTATTAGCGCCTGTTTTCCGCCCTAACAAGGGTGCATAATGATTAGCACATGAGTGCGGCTAGCCGTAAATTAGAACGGGACCTAACGAAATAACTTGTGTTTATGATTATAGATTCCAGAGCGGAACCTAGAGCATCCTCCACCTCAAGATACCCAGGCAAGTTTTCAAACCCTACCTTTTAAGAACTGTTGTGTTGTGAATATTTTACAAAACTGTGATATATGCAAGAGATTGCTTTAAACTGTTTTACGAAGTTTGAGATGTATTACATTACTCAATTGTTGATAATTTCTAGTATATGTTCATACTGAGTTTGAAATGTTAAATTTAGACCAAGAGTCGGTCTGTGTAAGCATATAAAAACCCGAAAGTATCCCGGAGGAGTTTATAATTGAGAACGTTAACGCTAGAGAGTAGTGTGGCGTGTATATATTTTAGACTGAGGATCGGTCAGTAAAAATTGATGAATACCCGGAAGTATTCCGGAGATGCTTTATTTAAGAATATTAGCGCTATAGCAGAGCGTGATGTATAAGTTGTAAGACCGAGTGTCGGTCAGTTTTGTTTTTATGAAATAAAAACCCGGGAATCATTCCGGTGATATTTATAGGACGGTTCAAGTCCATAGTAGTTACGTTTCAAGGGACTCGACGTCCATTTACGAAATACTAAACACCTCGAACTTTTACTAAAACGATTTCCAAAGATCGTATTCCCTCAACTATACTTTATCGTTTGAATAATAAATATCTATTTACTATTCATTTATTATGGGAGAAGTATTCTCCAGGGAATATTTATTTCAGACTCGATTAAATATTAAAGATTATTATATTACTTAAACATTAATTAGTTGAAGAATATTATTTCAAATATTCTTTTAGAAAAGTATAATTATTCGAGGTTTAATTATTCAACAATTAATATTTGATTATCAAGCATTAGTTATTTAATGGTTTATTATGATTTAAAAATCATAAAACCTGATGTAAAATACTTTCTAATTTTCAGAAAATCATTCAAATAGTTTCGAATCATCAAAAAATATCATCTCGACCTATTTTTTTTTAAAATATTTTGAATATAGTTTCAAGGAGAAACCTCCCTTATTTAATTATCTATTGACAATGGTCAACTCACATCCTTAGTACTTCCTCTGAAAATTTCGGAAGTACGTATATATATACCCTAGTAAGATAAGTTGTTTCCATCAACAAGCAAAACGCTAGGGGAACTTCGATGTGGTTTGAGTTCTCGATATATGATAGAATTCTTTTAAAGGATAAGGGAGGGGTAGACTCTGGTACTATGTGTGCTAGATGGACTATCAAAGGTACCGCAGGCGAAGGTACTCTGTGTACTCGGGAACTTGTGAAGTATGTGTATACACAAAAATGGGACACGTAGCCCGAATGCAACAAGGGTGATAACCGGGATACGGAGGTGTCGTCCTTCTACTAGTAGAAATGGTTACTATTATCGTATTACGACTGATCATCGTATGCGGTGGCTGCAACGAGTGTCCTATTCTTCCAATTAGAATTGTGATGCAATACCGTAACCCAAGCCTAGGTGATGGGTTTACTATTAAGGTATTCGCAGGATAATAAAATCCACTAAAGGATTATTTTCATAAGAAGGTGTGTATCACAAAGGAAAACTATTTTTGAATAAAATGTAATTATCATATATGACATTTTACGTAAGTTTATCATACAGTCATTTCATATTGTACATTATTATGCTAGGCATTATAGCTCACTCTTGCTTTCTTTTAAATGACACAACACAACTGATAACCAGTATGCCAGTATGGGACTTAGTCGCTTGCAGTCATGGGGAGAATCCCTGGTAGCTTTGTCTCAGGTGTGCCAGAGTATCAGATAGGTATAAGATATCAGTCGTAATTATTGTAACTTCATGTAGAGGTTATGAATAATTTTTTGAGATCCTGTAAAGTACATTTGAGTTTTAATAACAGATGATACTTTGTGTACGCCGTTTCTAAGACTATAACTTGTGAGTGTGTGAGATTGGGGGTCTGTGATATGGAATTATTGGATTATTGAGTTAATGCAGGTTACAAATGATTAAAGGATTGCATGACGATCCAGATTCCTGACCCCGGATTTGGGGGTGTTACAATGTCGAAAAGTCACTTATACATGTAGAGAAGTGGATATATCGATAAGCCTTTGTACATCTCGATAGGGACATCTTTATACAATATTGAAGATCTCGATACAAGCTTTAAATTACAGAATGCAACTCAATTGAAGATTCAAGATTATCAGTCAATAAGCCATTTTATCATTGAAATGAAAAGTCTACAAATATAGCTTGAAGAGTGCAAATTTAAAAAACCAAGATGAACTGGACAAAAGAGGTTCACAGACCTGGAAAATAACATGCAGAGATTATGCACTTAAAATAAAAATAGATAAATATACTTTAGAAGATGTGTTATTCCATTTTAGTATAATCTTTGTAAGCTGTGCATGTTGATCTCAAAAACATGTCAAGGGTCCTTAGTTTAAGATAACAAAACTAAATTTAGAAATCTTTTGTTCTCTCAAGAGAAGTAGCCAAGTTCTTAATTTTCAAGAACACAAATTTATAGCACAACTAATTTTATTTAATATAAATCAAGTGACTTTTGATAATTACTTATGTATTTTACACTAAGTTATTTATCACTGCAAATTCATAACTAGGTGTTTAATTTCTATTGCCTAACCACAATCTGATTTTCAAAATAGTAAAAAGCAAAAAAATCAAGAAAACACATTCACCCCCTCTATGTTGTACTTCATACCTAACATTGATATTTAGGGTATAATAGATGGTCATGGGCTTCTTTTAGGTGGGCCAAGTCAATCGTCTGAGTCGATATCGTGTCGCTTGTATGTTGCTCCCGTGTCGCTGAATAGTCGACAACTTTTTTACACGTCACATAGCGAGTCAGACAGGTACGCAACCGAGTCATCTTGTTGGTTGTGTCTGTCACGCATTCTGTTGTTTTTTTGTGTCCGTGCGTCCTAACTAACTTAACTAAAAATATAAATTTTAAGGAAGTTTTTGTATTAGTATTAGTATTAGTATTTTTAGAATAAAAAATATTGCTACATGGTGAATTACGAAGAAATTCAACAAGTCTTTGTAACATCCCACATCGATAAAAATGAGTGTGTTTGGGGCATTTATAGATACAAGTTAACAACTAATATGTACCAAATCGCTAGCTTTTTTGGACTGACCTGTGGTGGGTTGTTGGTTCCGGTATACATTAGGTTGTGGGCTGGGATGTTATAAATGGTATCAGAGCTCTGTTCGGCCAAAAGTGCAGAGATACTGCCCGAGTTCCGTATGTGTGTTTGTGAGATCGACAAGGACGTCGATTGTATAAGGGTGGGTGTTTGTAACATCTCACATCGATAAAAATAAGAGTGTTTGAGGTCTTTATAGATACAAGTCAACAACTAATGTGTACCAAATCGCTAGCTTTTTAGGACTAACATGTGGTGCGTTGTTGGATCCGGTATACATTCAGTTGTGGACTTGGATATTATAGTTTTGTTGGAGGAACAAAAAAATATGTTAGCTGAAACTCCGGGCTCTTTGAGCACGATCATGCAAGGATGAAGATAATTGATGAAAATAGGCAGCACCAACAACTCAAAATCTTCTTTTTCTAAATAAATCACATATTTTTAATCATACTATTAATGTTTAATTACACTAGGTTTTATTTCTCATTTAACTTTTTGGGTCGATACTTTTTTCTAAAGTTATTGTGATATAATTCTATAACCCAATCTTTGAATAATTATACAAAGTAGTGGGATTCCATTCCACAAAGAACAACTTTTAATAATTTCACAAAGTACTGGGTAAATTATATGAAGATTTTAAGTTATCAAAATAAATTCCCAAAACTTGAAGGACTTTATAAGGCAAATTTTAGTTTTGTACTCAAAGGTCATAATTCACAATTGACCATATAATGTCGTCAATTTTAGTCATGGATACATCTTGCAATTAATTTATGGACAATGATGAAATCTTAAAAAATCTAAAATGTAGTTTTAGTACTAATGTAAATGCACCTAATATAT
Source organism: Apium graveolens (assembly GCF_009905375.1). Classification (NCBI taxonomy): domain Eukaryota; kingdom Viridiplantae; phylum Streptophyta; class Magnoliopsida; order Apiales; family Apiaceae; genus Apium; species Apium graveolens. The sequence continues at coordinate 33,421,131 of NC_133649.1, read as the reverse complement.
CTCTAAACGTATCGTATTTATTTCATATTGAAGTCATAATCTAAAAAGTTTGAAATGTATCCACACGACTACTATATAAGATCATATTGTATGTTTGTTTTTCTTCATCCCAAAATGTTCCTAATTTTATTCGTCATTCTATTTACAATCATTGTTCAAAGTAGGTTCTTTGTATGGTTATATTTTATCACTGTACTTATACAACTAAGTTAAATATTGATGAAATTATTTAATTTCATAAAATTTATCATTATTGTTGCAAAGTTTTCTTTAAATTTTGCATTTTATGAAGTTGAAAATTATTAGAAGAATTATAATTAATTTTTGTTTACATGATCAGGGGGATACATGGCACTCAAAGGTCGCAGTTCTTTATCCGGTGCTCGATTAATGACTGCGCTTACTGTTGAACGCAATTTTTTTGTCTGAATCCTCCACGCTATACTTTTCAAAAGAAGTGGATTTAAAATCTATGTTGTGACTAGTGGAGAAGAAGCCATAAATCTAATTAATTTGGGTAAAAAATTTGATATAATCATAATGGGCATGACATTTCCAATAACAAAAGGTGTTCAGGTAGATTTTTTCTTTTAAAAATAATGATAATTTTTTGTGTGTATGCTCATGAATACATAACAGCTTTTCCATTTAAAATATTATGAATTTTGAAGAGGTAAAATTATTTATTTTTTTATATAAATTATTATTTATTGATTGGTTATATATATACGTATTCATAAAAAAATCTCATGATTTAATGATACTTTTATCATTTCAGGAAATAAGGGAAATACGCGCAATTGGTGTTGATAACATGATTATTGGAACTGATGTTAAAGGTTACCTAACACATGATAATAACAATTGTTGTGAGATTGGTTTGGATCGCGTTTATGAATTACCATTAACCCCGGAGATTGTTGCATCACTTCACAACGAGTTGATGGTCCTGAACTAAAAGAGACATAAAGATTTAATGATTATGCAAAACTATAAGTCTATTGTATGCTCTTTTATATTCAAATAACTAGAGTAATAATAAAATTTAATTTACATATTTATTATTATATTTTATAAAAGAAAAACAAGAGTAAAACTGTGAATTCTGATTAGAAACAACACGTCAAAAGTTTTTTTTATCCGAATGTACATATTCGTAGAAATATATACTTCATTCAAGAAATTTCTTTCATATAAGAAAGTTATTATCGAACCAAAAGATGTGAAAGATCTCCGCAAACTTAGAAAATAGAACTTTATTATTCAAAAATAATCCTAAATTAAGTTCCATTCACAACTTATCATAAAAAGACAACATCAAAATAAATTAAATATTTTCACGAAATAACTTAAATTACAATATCTTACAAATATAAAATCTTAACTATATAAATATTATATATATAATAAAGTAAAGAAAAATATAAAATTTGAAAATTTAAAGATAATATATTTAAAATATTGTAAGATATATATATATATATATATATAATAACTAAAAGGACCCTTTTAGTTAGATATTAAATACGAATTTAATTAACAAATGAATAAGGATATCAGATATGTGTAATAATATTTTAAATCTCGGCCTCTAGTTTAAAATTAATTAAATATATTTTAGACCTCTAAAAGTTAAAAAATAATAGTCATCTAAAACAACACAAACCGTCTTTCAACAATACAAATCTATTAAATATGGTATTTAATTACCTTTAAAAGGCACAAAGAATGCCACCATACATGTCATACGGTCAGAAAGCCATCTTAAATGGCATCGTTTCATACAGCTACATAATATTCAATTTACATTTTACTAAAAATTGATAAACCCTAATGAATCAAATAATTTATAAAAAACACAAATTTATATTTTAATTTTTATATTTAAAGTTGTTAGAATATGCCTTGAATTGAATCAGTAATTACCCCAAATGCTGGGATTTCGGGGGTCTCGTTGCCCGGTCAGCGAGTCAGGGTCCAGGGACGCAACGTGGCCCTAATGGGGGTTCAGGGCAAATGCACCCGACCTTTATGGTATCTTAATTTTTACGTTAGGGTTATCTATTTTGGGCTTATTTTTCCGGGCTAATCTATAACCGCCTAGAGAGTATTATATAAACTCTTTAGGGAATAACCTAAATGTATGCTATATAATATTAGGTATGAAGTGCAACATAGAGGGGTGGTGAATGTGTTTTCTTATTTTCTAGATTTAACTGTGAGTGTTTTGTGGTTTTTGGAACTAAACAACTAGAAGAATTTGTAGTGAAAAAATACTAAATATAAACACACAATGAATTTATCAAAAAAATCACTTGATTTGTATTAAATTAAATTTGTCTTTCTACAAATCTGTGTTCTTGAAAATAAGAATTCAGCTGCTTCTCTTGAGAGAATTACAAAATTTTCCAGATATGTTTGTTGTTTTTAAACAAAGGACCCGTGACATGTTTTATAGATAAACATGCACGGTTTACGGAACTTGCACTAAAATAGACAAACACAATTTCTAAAGCTCATTTGTATATTTTCATTTCTAGTGCAGTATATCTATGCAGAATCTACTAGGCATGTGGCCCTCCTTTGTCCAGTTCATCTTGGCCCTTGATCTTGTATTCTTCAAGCTGCATTTGTAGGCTTTCCAATTTAATGATGGAATTATTTGTTCACTGATAATCTTGGATATTCAAGTTGTCTGTATTTTGAATTCAGAATTTGTTTGTCGAGATCTCTTTTGATGTGTAGAGATGTTACATATCGATAAGTAAAGTGATTTATCGATATCTCCAGTTCTATATATAGGTTTTTGACTTGTCGAGGTCTCCAATTCTCTTTAAGCTTTGGACTTGTCGATATCTCCAATTCTCTACATGAGCTTTTGATTGTCGATATCTCCAGTTCTCTACACAAGCTTTTGACTTGTCGATATCTCCAATTCTCTACATGGACTTTTGACTTGTCGATATCTCTAGTTCTCTACATGGACTTTTGACTTGTCGATATCTCCAGTTCTCTACATAAGCTTTTGACTTGTCGATATCTCCAGTTCTCTACATGGACTTTTAACTTGTCGATATCTCATGTTCTCTACATGTAGATTGACTTGTCGATATCTCTTGGGACTTCTCTACAAGTCATTTTAGACTTTTCGACATACTTCTCTATATTTCTTGGTCTGTGACTTGTCAATATCTCACTCAGAACAATTTTCTTAGAATAACAGTATTAATCTCCAAGCTTCCACACTTCTCTCTAAGACATAATCAGGATTGATCTTCTTCCAGAGTTTATTCCTTAACTTGATGGTTGTTCAAGGAAAAATCCTCCAGTCTAATCTACTTAGCATTTTTACAGACTCAAGAAATACAATTACATAATACAATGGGATTATCATACAACTTATCCTTAGGGTTGTCAAGGTGACTTAGTCTTATTATGTAAATGCATGTCTTGCACAACAATCTCCCCCAATTTGTGTGAATATCACTTGTCACAAATTCATGCCTGATAACAAGATTAACCCCAAGATAAAATTAAAAATAAAACCAACAAATTTACAAAATACAAATTTTATACAATATTGCAGTTACATACAAAGTTGAGTTTACACTATCATATGAATTTCTCAGAACATGGTTATTCTCTAATCAAATCTTTGAGTCTGACAAGACACTCATGTTCTTCAATAATTTCAGTTCCTCTTAGGGCTTCTACCAATTTGAGCCATTCACTTAGGGTGTAACTGTCAAGATGCTATATTCTGTACCTTGATAATTTATGAGTCTTGATATATAAAAACACACAATTTGGAGAAACTCTGCTCAACTCCTTAGCCTTTAGCTCACCCAGACCTCTGCTCAAGCATCTCAATTTCCTTTGCATATTTCATCTCATTTGCTTCCCTCTCGGCCTTTTTTTAGCATGTCTTTCATTCCTCTCTCTCAACCTTTCATCTAACTCAGCCTTTCTTATCATGGTAAAAGCATCCTTGATATTCATCAAACTGATTACCCTTTCAAGTTCTATAGTGGAGTAGTTGTTAATAAATTCTTTGTTTAGCGGGTTGAAAGTGCCATCCTTAAAGTAAATTATCACTTCTCCCAAAGATTCAACACAGACTCTGACTATTTCTTCAGCTAGCTGTTTGTGATATCCATCATCTGTTATGTTTCTGAGATAGGTAGAAAATCAATCTGATTAAAATAGTTCCAAAGTGCACCAACTTCAACTTTAATTTTCTTTGGTTTTCTCCCAACAGACCTTAAATGAGTTTAAGTTGGAGGTTTGAAGAGTTTCTTTAAGGAAGTTTGGTCTGCTGTGATAGGAATTTTGAGTAGAGAGTTGGCAGTAGGTTTTTCAGGTACTTAGGCTTTGAGGTCTGGATGTTATGAGTATGTGTTTCGCTAGGTGTTTGGGTTGAGGTTGGCAAAGTTTTGCATATTTGGGTTACAGGTGTTTTATTAGAGTATTTTCATCCCTTTCCATCTCCCTTCTTTCCTCCATCCTTACCCTTATTCTGACTATCCTTGCTAGACTTAACATCCTTATGACACCCACTACCCTTGTTTGACTGACTTGGATTTGTGCCAAAAGATTTGTGCTCATCTTTCTATTACTTATCATCATCCAAGTCATCATCTTTTTCATCCATTTGAGTCCTTGGTAGCATTGTGTCTGCAATCTTTATATATTTACCAAAAATCTTAATGATCTCCACATCCTCATGAGTTTTGTTCTTTTTAGTCTTCAACTTAGTCTCAATGGTCATCATCAATTTCTTGTTGTCCATGACACATTGCTTTGGTAGTTGGAAGTGTTTGCATCTTCTAGTATTGGGGAAAATGTAGGCCACTCATTTGCTTGGTTGTAGGTAGGCTTCAGTGAAAGCTCCTATTTGACCATTCTTGAGTTCATGAAGCAAAAGAGTGTCCTCTAGACTCATCACCTTTACTTTGTTGATAAAGATGTCCACTTATGAGACTCTTCTTGATTGTAAAAATGAAAGAGAGACCCGCATGCACCTATCAACACTAGAGCCATTTACAATCACAACAACTCTCTTCTCTTTGAAATTGTATCTTGTCACCAACACCACTATCAGGAAATTGATGTTATTGTTCACAGCCTTCTTGTAGGTGAATTGATTTAAGTTGATGGAGACTCTCAGACCTTCAAGAAACTCAGCAAACACCTTGTCAAGACAAGGGCCTTCAGCTACCATCTTGAGTCTGTCAATCCCAATATCATCTTCACGTTGGCATGATTTTAGCGTGGGCTCTATCATCTCCCCTTTGGGCTTGGTAGCAGGAAATGTGACATTGTAAGGGATCTGGGCCCTTACCATTTGTGGAGTTTTCTGGAGAGGGACTTTCAAAGCACCCATAATAGCTCATAAAAACACATTTGTCTACATTTGAAAATACTTCTGGGAGTCTATTAGGGACTTGATATCCTGTTGTCGACTTTGAAGCAAGGATGTGAGTTGAGAGACTTAGGATGTGAGAAATTTATTTGAAGCTTTGAATTCAGCGATTTATCTTTGAAGTGATTGAACTTGATTGGATGCATGTGTTGAAGGACCAGGTATAGATGTGGTAGAGATGGATGGACCAAATGTATCTTGCACCACTCTTTTGATTTCCTCCATTGCCAAAGCTGAGAGTTCATATTTGGACTTGTGTAGTTGTTCAAACTTGACCTTGGTGTCATTGTTGCTGGATATTTATGTTTGGACAACTTCATGCAGGGCCAAAAATGAGCCTTTGAGATTTTTGATGCGTGTCTCAACACCAATCAAGCTAAAGGTGGCCATCTTTTTAACAAATTTATTGAACTTATTTTTGATTTCTATCTGAGTTGGAACCAATGAATCTATCATGTCACTCACCAACTTCTTAATTTTCTCTTGATGACCATCCAGAATCTAACGAAATCTGCTAGCTGTAATATCAGGGTGAAAGCAAGTAGTGAGCCAAATGCTCACCAAGCGCTATAATATACATAAACAAGAATAAAAGAATAACAATGGAAATGAAAGATTCAATAATATAGTAACAAGAGATAAACTTTCAGGGTGATGGCATCTTTTCTTGTGATAAAACAATTCAAAACCATCTATTTATCAAAAACCATTTTATGACGCTACGAATTACAGTCAGTGATCAGCCGCGAAGTAATCCCGAACCTCGCTGGGTTCTAGAACATTAATGGGATCCCTAGGAAACCTTTAAGCCTACAAATTAAGAGCAGAAATGACTTGCGTCTCAGTCCAGATCCACTATTTAAAGAAAATATTTGTCCCCCTTTGGAACTGAAAATCCACTTTTTAACTTTTTCATTTTAAAAATGTATTTGATGCCAAGTGACGGTTAAACTATTAAACAGTGAACATTTTTATCAAGGGTTCTAGATCAACTTTAAAGCCATGATCAACTAGACTGATACCTTATCAAATGGAATCGCAAAGTTTTTATTCACAATGAATCTGACAATGAGGTTTCACAGGGTTGTTGGATAGTATAAAGGAACTAAGTCAAACTAGGTTCAAGGTAATGGTTTCAGATAAGACATAGGTATTAAAATGTAAAGAAGGTGAGCATCAGCTCAAAGTATAACAGGGTATCATGTTTTATGGGTAAGAATAGGGTTATCAAGTAATCATGAATGACTTTAAGGAATAACTGACTTTTAGGTATCAAGATAATGTTACTGTGTATAACTTACACAGGGTTCACTATCACAATTTCTTTGGTATATTAGCATGGTATGACTTTTGAATTACTTGCATGGCAATCTCCAAGCAAAGCTAAATTACTTGTAATAGATACTTGAGGGTTCATGGCATTTACATATAATACGAAAGATAGATTTGAAACCACTCGGATCATATATATCAAGGTAAATTAGAATACTCGCATCATATATAAAAGCTGGGCTAACACACTCTTGCAGTATAAACAAAAGGTAGGTTGAAACACTTGCCTTGAGAAAGGCTTGACTTGACTGGCAGGTGGGAGCAACTAGAGCTTCACTCGAATTTAATGGAAAGTTTACCCTCGTCTCGAGATCCTACATAAAATAATAATATCCTCATTATAATGTATACTCACTAACTCAACCTAATTATAAACCGAAATTACGCACATTGGCTCTTAGGCTTATATACACATACACACTTATAATTACCTTATAAGCATAATAGTTTACATAGCCACACATGTTTACACATTTAAGTACATAATAATATATCCACACACTATATTATATCTCTAAGCTTGGATGATCTCACTCTACTTACTCAAGTCACTTAGTTATGCTAAACTAGCCAAAACTCTTAATATCGACCTCATAACTCGAAGCGCCTTCTCTAAACCATCAAGTTCTTATTGACCCTGACTTAGGCCTTACACTCTACTGACCATATACCATCTTACAACTATGGTGATCAACCTAGGCCTCACTCATAAGTGCTCTAAAACTAAAGGTTAAGTAATTGTGCTCGTTATAATGATTTGAGGACGACACCAAAGGGTTTATGAGTACAATTGACACCCTTACACTTCAAGTTTACCTCTCAAACTTCTACAGTATAATCTTCTGATGATAAGGCAACTCTCAAACTTGGTGTGGCTCAAGGGCCCAGCTTGGGCCTACCTGGGCCTAAGCTTAAAGTTCAATGTTCCCCTGTTTTCTGGACAGAAAAGTGTCCTATTTTGCACTAACTTTTGACATATGATTCTAACTCAATTCCTATGAACTATGGCTGGAAAAACTCCTCTGACACTCCCTCCAACTAAGGCCAACCGAGGCCTAATGAGGGCCTACCCATGACATGGTCAAAACTCCTCATTTCTAAGTTGCAACAAAACTGTCCCCTGCTTACCCATCTGCTTTATTTTTACCAACTTAAAACTCACTTAAATTATCCAATTATTGATTTTAATGACTTTTTAAGCTTCCTAAGACTTCATTATACTATTATAAACCAAGTCCTAATGAATATCTATCCTCAAACATGGTTATAATGGGTCAAATATGGACTTATAACAAATCTGCATTGTTCTGAGTTCCTCTCAGTTTTTATGCTTGTGCACCTAACCAAATGCATGATTTTATCCAATCTAAAGCTTCTGGACTCAAGTACATACCAAGTCCTAACTCCACTGAACTTTGGTCTAGAAAGGCCTCATCAATGCATACCTAAAATGACCTAAACTTCTAGTGCTAAATTCTGTCCAAATAGGACTAATGCATCCCTTCCACCTTAACTCCCTTCTTAACCACCAAAACCAATGAACAAACCAATAACCAAGCCTAATATCATGCTAACACGTACTAACCTATAGTGAACAAGGTTTATTTCCATTTTATTTACCATTATTACCAATTATCAAGGGGTCAAGAGAGGCAACTAGCTAGACAACTTCATATCTCTAAATTCTAAGCATAATTCGAATTATACACTTAGGTTAAGCACTTGATACCTACTGATTTTAATCTCTTTTAATCATGACATATTTAAATTAACATTTTAACACATAATTCGTGGCATGCACCTCATAAAAATTAAGTATCAAAGCTCATAGCAAGCAAGTATGGTTTTCTAGTCTAAAATCACTTGCAAATCAACATGCAAGGGTTAATTTCATCATGTAAGGGCTATAACTAACATGCAAGTCTTAAAACTTAATATACTTGAAAAAATACATAGTATTCAAGAGTTTAAATATTATAATTCTTCATTTTTAGAAGCAAAAATGTTTTAATAGCAGCATGCAAAGTCATTTTCATAGAAATTTCTAAAGAACAATCCATATACATTCGGCTCTTTTAATAAATCATTGCGAAATACTATGAACAAGATTATGACTTAAAAAGTTGAAGTAAAAATACTTCTCCAAGACCATATCAAGTCCATATCTTTAAGTCCATATGATTTTAGTCCTTAAATCCATGAGAATTCAAGGCCTAAAGCTTGGCTACAAGAACACATCAAAACATAACAAAACATACCTTTTAATAGCCAAATTTCCAAGTATAAATGTGGGAATATGAGTGAATTAGCTCCTTGATCAAAGTGTTTGAGAAATAAAATAAAAAAAAGAGGGGGTGGGGTGGCTTCGGCCGAATGGAGAGGAAGGGGGGGGGAGAGTGAAGTGTGTGTGCAAAATGAGAGAGTAAGCTTGTGTTTTTGGTTTTTAACTTGTTAAAGTGGTAGTGGAATTGAGAAATGACCTCTATGACCTTCCTACAAGCTTAAGCCATTTGCATGCACGGGTAGATGAGTACTTTGCTTGGTTAAAGTGAGTTAGTGGGGTTGAAAATGACGGTCCTATCCTTGGTCTCTATTATAAGGAATTTTGCATGCAAGGTTACATTAGTAATCTAGTAATCATTTTTTTCTAGAATTAAAATATACTTAAAAAGAATGAATTTTAATAAATAAAGTATAATTCCATAAATCACAAAAATTATACCATAAAATAGCTCATGATTTTAGAAATTTAATGATATAAGATTTGAAAATTTATTGTTAAAAGATTTTTAAAAAATCGATTTTTCATAATAAATGAGGTACTTTTGATTATTATTTAAAAATACTAAATGATAAGATTTTCCCCTCAAAAAAATATATATATACTAATACATTAAACACTAAATTTATAAGCTCTCAACACAATAATCACCCACATGTATAATTCCATACAATTTAAATCTTAATTATAAATACACAATTATATATATAAAATTTTGAAATACCGGTTATAACACTTGGTCTTTGTGGATTGAAACCGGGTTGTGATGGGTCGCCATCCGGGTCACCCATACCGGTTGAATGTCCACCGAAATCTGGGATGAGCCTAGAAACCGGTGACATCGCCGAAAACTTGCGAGCCCCGTTTCGGCACCAAAACTGTTATGATTGATTCGTTCCTCAATCCAATCAACATAAAAGCCTCTCAGTAACTCGTTTTCACTCACATCATCTCCAAAAAACTCCGGGAACTAAGAAAATCCAGCTGAGAAGCCATTAAAGCCGACCAAGTCGAGTTTTTTCCAGCCAAATCAAAACTCGACCGATTTTCAACCAAATACAATGTTTTATATCTCAAAATAAAGCTCATTAAATATCTAATCAGTTCGTATCATTATCATCAACAACACAATCATCTAAAAGTCAGAAAAATCAAAAATAAAACGGCTAAAAACCATGGTACTCGACTTATTAATCCGTTAATAAAACGATTCAAATAAGTACAGAATTCGACTCTAGGAATCATGCTAAAGCTTATTCAATCGTCAAAACTAATCAAAATTCAAAATATTCAAGAACCCAAATTCGAACCATAATTGAAAATTGAATTTGCACAAGAATCAATCTTTGTTGATGAAACTGGTATCAATAGAAAGGGATTGAATAAGCTTCAATTTGGTTATAAGAACGTCAAAAACAAACATCTACAGCTCCTGGAATGAAGGATCTGTGATCAAGAACGAATTAACCCACCCAAAGCTTATCTGTTAATCTTTGTAATTATCTGAAATTATTATGATTTTTTCTAAAATTAAAAATTCAGATTTTTCTATTTATACTTACACAAATTAATACCCCTAAAAATCAATTAAGGGTGTTTTTATCTCTTAATGAAAATGATTACACCCAAAAATAACAATTATGGGGAATAATTTTAAAATGAATATTTATGCCAAAATTCACCAAAAATTATGAATGTTTTAAAATGCAAAAATAATGGTTCTTCAAGATACCCATGATTTTGTAAAAATATAAATATTAATTTTGTGGGCTTTGACGTCCCGGTAAGGGCCCAGTCTGATCATTTTTAGAAAACCGAAATATTTTCTAAAATAATAGTAAACCTCGAAATCATATATAACATATGCAAATACACACAAATCGAGACATAAAAAGTACCACATAATAAACGCACATTGACACGCGTCCAAATTGCGTATAATTTCATATAAATGCATTTTAAACACATAACAAATATCCAAAAAATATGGCGGTCCTTACGGGACCACATCCAAATCCATCGCATATTGAATCATGGAAAACATTATTTTAAATAATAATAAACAAATAATTATTCATTTAAAACGTAATAAAATAGTCGTAAAAAACTTATTTTTAAATATTTTCACAACTCACCTACTATCAGGGCGGACCCGGACAAAATACCAAATATGTTTTTGACACAGATAAAATATCCACTCGATCCCTAAATTTTCAAAACATACACAATTTATCGATATCGATAAAATGACCAGCTTTTAAAACAAACTTTTGAAAATGGTAAAAGTAACTAAATACTTTCACAATACCAACTGGGATCAATACCAATTAAAAATTAACATATTGAGCCATTTGATGACACAAACTCATAAAATAAGATAATATATCCACAATCTTATTCCCTCAACATAGAACATCACATAAAACACACAAATAATAATAATAACAATTCTTGAAAATACGGGATATTACAAACCAAAACTAGTTTCAAGTCTACTGGGAGAAAATCAAAGAAAATAAAAGATAAAATATGTGCTTTTTGGAACTACTTTAACTAAGATGATTTTCTACCAATTTCAGAAGAAATATCAGATGATGAATACAACAATCAACTAGCTGAGCAAATAGTCAAAGTCTGTGTAGAAACTTCGGGAAATGTGAAAATTTATTTTAAAGATGTCACATTCAACTTACTAAACCAGGAAGTAATTGAAAATTACTCAATTATAGAGCTTGAAAGAGTAATTAGTTTGATGACTGAGAAGGATGCTTTTACAAAGATGAGGAATGTTGAATTGGATAGAAGGTTGAAAGGAAGAGATGAAAGGCATGCAAGGGAGAAGGCTGAGAAGGAAGCAAATGCAATCAAGAAAACTAGGGAGATAAAGATGTTTGAGAAAAGATCAAATGAAGTAAAAGCTAAAGGGTTGAGTAGAGTTTCTCCAGATGATGTATTTCTAAACATCAAGACTCACAGATTTTCAAGGTACAAAATAAAATACCTTGACAGTTACTCAGTAAGTGAATGGCTGAAGTTGGTGGAAGCTCTAAGTGGGACTAAGATAATTATAGAACTTGAGTGTCTTGTCAAGCTCAAGAATTTGATTAGAGAGCAACCATGATTTAAAAATTTTAGTTGATTCTTTAAATTTAAATATAACTGCAAGATGACTATCATGTATAAAAGTTTGTACTTTATCAATCTGTTAGCTTTTAAATTTTAGCTTGGGGTTAGTCTTGTTATCAGACATGAATTTGTGACAAGTAATTTTCTCACAAATTGGTGTAGATTGTTGTGCAAGACATGTCTCTACATAACAAGACTAAGTCATTTTGGCAACCCCAAGACTTAGTTGTATGATAATCTTTTTGTATTTTTATAACTGTATTTCTTGAGTCTGTAAAAGTATTAAGGAGATTGGACTGGGAAATTTTTCTATGAACAACCATTAAGCTAAGGAATAAACTCCGGAAAAAGATTAATCCTGATCATGTCTCAAAGAGAAGTGTATAAGCTTGAGTTTGAAAAATGTTGTTTCTGGAAAGATATTCTAAGTCACATATCAAAAAGTTACAGATTAAGAAGTGCAATAGAGTCATATCAAGAAGTCAACTATGCCTGTAGAGAAGTCATTATACTTGTAGAGAAGTAAATTTGCTTATAGAAAAGTCCAAGGCATGTAGAGAAGTAAAGATGTTGACAAGTCATTTTACACATGTAGAGAAGTGGAGATATCGAGAAGTCATTTTACACATGTAGAGAATTGGAGATATCGACGAGTCATTTACACTTGTAGAGAAGTGGAGATATCGACAAGTCATTCCCTCATGTAGAGAAATGGAGTTATTGACAAGTCATTTACACCTGTTGATAAGTGGAGATATCGATAAGTCATTTCCTCATGTAGAGAAGTGGAGATATCAACAAGTCAATTACATGTAGAGAAGTGAAGATGTCTGTAAGAAGTCGGTAAAAGACCTTTTTGAATAGTAATATAATAACTCGAATTTTTGAGACCTTGTAAAACGCTTAATGAATAGTAACCCTGACAGACGGGAAAAACTCTTTAACCCACACTATGTTGTGCATGAGAAAATGAGTTTCGGAGTTGATAACATGATTATACGTACCAAATGAGTGTATGTAAACGCTACTAGTTTTCGAAGAAAACGAACTTTAAAAAATGACCATATTTACGAATCATAAGGGATTACAGGAATCACAATATAATTAAAAATTTAAAACCCTACGGATTTATATTCAATTATGATAATTCAAAGCATAAGGAATAAATACGAAAGGATTTATGTCGCGAACCATTTTCGAGAAAGTATTACGAAAATATTTAAGCGACCGAGCGAATGCGTAAACGATTAAATAAACGTAACGCACTAACTAACCATAGTTGAAAGGTAACCATGGTTACTTTATCAAATAGTTAGCTAAGGTATAGGATGATCTGTATTAGTTTCAACTCATTGTTGAAAAAATAAAAACTCCGCTAAAATAATTTCATGCTAGGAAATGATAGATATACTCTTGCAACTTTCGAGGAAGCAATACCTTGTAATCCTTCTGGTCCATTTAAAATAGGTCGTTTGATATTTTACACATATCTTTAGGAGCTCTGAATACGTAGTTATAACTAATACAAACTTCATGCAAAGAGAAAAGTGAACTTTGATGAAAAGGAATTGGAAGATCAGTTTCCCAAAAAGTATACTTCTGCAATAACTCAAACATCCATGCCCTCTGTGGCACATGAAGAATTCAAGATAGATCCATCCAAGAATTTCCATGGTGAACCTATCATTCCAAAGGATGAGCCAATAAACTGGGATAGTCTACCAATTCCTAGGATATATGCTAGAGAATAAAAATCAATTACAAGCTACCACTTGCAGTATTTCCAAGAAGCAACCAAGAAGCAACCACAAAAACTCTCTCCCTCTCCCATATACTCTTCATTCGGCCCTAGCAAGGAATAGGAAGAAATCAATTTCAAATCTTCAAGCTCTAGCCATGGATAAATCCTTCCATTAATTCTCAAGATTTCTACCAACCAAACTAAGGTATGATAAATATTTGAGCTCTTTTTATCAAGGTTTGATGGGTGAAATAAATTCAACAAAGATGATAGTGAATAGTGTGAATAGTAACTCTTCTTTGGTTTCTTAATTTTAATGGTTGTTTTAGGTTCCAAAAACTATACTAAGCACTCCCAAGACTTCACCATCATCAAGAACACATCTCAAGATCTCAAGAAAGGTATAAATCTTTGACCCAACCTTATTTAAGATTTAAGTTCAAGATCCTTTTCGTATATAGTTCTAAACCTAGTTTTGGTGGGAGTATTGTTGTAATCTTGATGTTAACTAAGTAGATCTAAGGTTGATTGTTGTTGCCTCAAGAACATGATGTTCTTGAGAGGAGTTAGTGTGGTGATGATTATATTTTGATTGGTGGTGGTAGTATAAATATTTAAGGCATAAACAAAACTCTAATCATAACCATAATCTCGTTAAAACGAACAAAACGTACCTTTAAGTTTTTGAAGAAAGTCTTGAAGATGTAAACTGTATTATTTTGAAAACTAACCTTGATTATGATATAAAATGTTATAAGGTTCGTTTAGGCGTTTGAATCGCTTGATTCCGATTTATGGATCAAAGGTTCTGGCCGTTTTACTAAAAGTAATTTACGCGACATTTGCTACGAATTACGAACTTTGAAAATATAAAGGATCAAATTAAAAATGTTCATAAATCATGAAATTTTTACAGAGAGTATTAAATTGAGTTTCCTAACTTCCATAAAAAATTCAAGTGAAAATAATGATTTTTAAATTTTATAAAAATATCGGAGCCGAGACCGCGCGATTAGAAACCGTAGAAACCATAGGCGGAGCCGACGACGAAAATGAAAATGGACTTAAGATACTTTGAAAAAGGAAGCGACCATAATGTGATTAAGGAATTAAAGAAATAATAAGGGTAATATAATTTGAGAAAGTGCATAATGATTAGCGCATGAGTGCGGGTAGTGGTAAATTAGAACGGGACCTAACGAAAAGACTTGTGTTTAAGATTATAGATTCCCGAGCAGAACCTAGAGCATCCTCCACCTCAAGATACCCAGGAAAGTTTTTAAACCCTACCTTTTAAGAACTGTTGTGTTGTGAATATTTTACAAAACTGTGATATATGTATGAGATTGCTTTAAACTGTTTTACGAAGTTTGAGATGTATTACATTACTCAATTGTTGATAATTTCTAGTATATGTTCATACTGAGTTCGAAATGTTATATTTAGACCAAGAGTCGGTCGGTGTAAGCTTATAAAAACCCAGAAGTATCCCTGAGGAGTTTATAATTGAGAACGTTACGCTAGCGAGTAGTGTGGCGTGTATATATTTTAGACCGAGGATCGGTCAGTAAAAATTGATGAAAACTCGGAAGTATTCCGGAGATGCTTTATTTAAGAATATTAGCACTATAGCAGAGCGTGATGTATAAGTTGTAAGACCGAGAGTCGGTCAGTTTTGTTTTTATAAAATAAAAACCCGGGAATCATTCCGATGATATTTATAGGACGATTAAAGTCCAAAGTAGTTACGTTTCAAGGGACTCAACGTCCATTTACGAAATACTAAACACCTCGAACTTTTGTTAAAACGATTTTCAAAGATCGTATTCCCTCAACTATACTTTATCGTTCGAATAATAAATATCTATTTACTATTCATTTATTATGGGAGAAGTATTCTCCAGGGAATATTTATTCCAGACTCGATTAAATATTAAAGATTATTATATTACTTAAACATAAATTAGTTGAGGAATATTATTTCAAATATTCTTTTAGAAAAGTATAATTATTCGAGGTTTAATTATTCAACAATTATTATTTGATTATCAAGCATTAGTTATTTAATGATTTATTATGATTTAAAAATCATAAAACCTGATGTAAAATACTTTTTTATTTTCAGAAAATCATTCGAATAGTTTCGAATCGTCGAAAAATATCATCTTGACCTATTTTTTTAAAAAATATTTTGAATATAGTTTCAAGGAGAAACCTCCCTTATTTAATTATCTGTTGACAACGGTCAACTCACATCCTTAGTACTTCCTCCAAAAATTTTAGAAGTACATATTGAAAGAGATATGTCCTAAGTCCAATCATGTATGAGGATTTAGGAATAACTTTTATGTAATTTGTTTTGATTTCATTGATATTAATAAAAGACTTGTTTTGTTTTTATTGCGGGCTCTATCTATTTAAATGTTTAAATAAGATATACCACAGTTTAGAGTAAAGCTTTTTATGGATTGTGATGAGATCATAATAATGAGGCCTAAAAGATGATAACTCTAAACTTAAATAGTTCCTGGTCGTAGGATTACTAACTGGTAATTAATAATCCGCAAAGATCGGTACATACTATGCTTGCTTCATTATGAAGGATGTCAGTTCTCATAGACATTTGTGTGGTGACACTATAGCTAGTATGTAGGTGCTTATTATAGAATAAGTTTACTGAATATGACTCACACAGCTGAACAACTGATGGAGTTCACTCACATGTCAGCAGTTGTTCACATAGTGATAGTTGTACAAGTATCCTTAGACTTGAGGTCATCATAGTCATCTTGTGGTTTAGTTCTTAGTCTCAAGGGACAATTATAAGGGCTCTACTGGGTATAGGAATTTGTACACGAAGATAGTGTATGATCAATAAAGGATCTACCCCTTCCAGTGAAGGAAGAGAATGTTCAATGCTGATCCACTTATGCTAGTTCAGGAATCTCTGGCCAGAGTGAATGAAATTAGAAAGGAGTTTCTAATTTACATTAAATAGAACTAAGCATAGTGAATGGGAAAGCAAGTGATTAAATAAGATAGGCTTGACACAAGGTCTATGCCTTGTATTTAATCGTGACATTGCAGGGTACAAGGAATTGATTGTACGGTAACTACTCACTGAATAGGTTCTTGGTATTCTAAGCAGTGAATTCGTATTATCCGGATAGTCGCGATATGCTGAGAAGTAACCCTCATGATGTAGAATAAATATGATTAATTAATTAATCATATTTAATGAATTAGAGAATTTATATAAATAATGATAAAATAGTTTTATTATTATTTATTTCTACTATCGGCTTAATATTGAACCTACAGGGTCACACCATAAAAGAGAATGATTTAATGGTGGAGAAATTAATTAATATTGGCTGATAATTATTTATTTATGAAATAAATAATTAATTGGAAAATTTAATAATTTATTAAATGAGATTTAATTGATTATAAATTAATTAAGAAAAGGTTCTTAATATTATTAATTAAGAATTTAATTTTTGGAAATTAAATCAAGTGAGAGAATTATTTCTAAAGAGTTTAGAAAAAGGATTAATAATTAAAAGGTGTTTTAATTTTTAGTGAGAATAATAAAGGGTTAATAATAATAATATTTTATGGAAAAAAATTCAGCTGAAAATTTTGCCTATAAATACACTATTATAGACCCTATTTTTGCCTCAACCAAAAAGATTTACAAAAACCCTAATTCTCTCCATCTCCTCCTCCTTCATTACATTGTTTTCTTGGTGGATACCGGTGGAGTGTTTCACACTTGAGAAGCAACTGCTAAGGATCTCCGTTCATCGTTTTTGGATTGCCATTAAAGACCTTCATTTTTCCATTAACGTAAAGCTTCTTAAGGTAAACATACTGAACTACGAATTAAATATTATTTTTCGCATGGATCCTGCGGAGGGTTTCGTTTTTTTTTTAAGATTTAAATTTACGTTTTCGCTGTGTTTATGTGCTAAAAACCCTTCAATGGCATCAGAGCTACTTACGAAAAGTTTTTAATTCGTTTATGTGTTTAACTGTTTTCGATATATGAGCATGTACGTGATTCGCCATGATTTGATGTTGATATAATATGCTTATATATGTATGGTTTTGAATATATGATATTCATGTGAGTTGTATATTCATAAGATGATTATGTAATCTGTATATATACTGATATATACATGATTTATGTTTGTTCTAATTATGAGAATCATATTAGATACGGATTCTGAATTGGCTGCTGCAGATTTGCTGAAATCTGGGTCTGGTGTCCGATTTACGCAAACGAATACCCTATTCCATAGGTAAACGAGCGTCTGAACAAAATTGATAGCTAAAGCTATCAATGACTCGTCTGTAAGGCGTTTGACATCGTTTACTGCCCGTAAATAGTTATTCTTGTTTTTCTGATTTGATTCTGATTTTTCTGATTTTTGTCATATTTTCTTTTTATGATTAGATCATGGATAATATGATTTGTTAAGATCAGATTATGTGTTTTAACATGCTTTTATATGTTGTATGAGAATGGTGGATGGTTATGGCCTTTCGACCTTAGTGTAATGGTTTTGGTTTTGGTTTTAAATACGACTTGCATGTCGTCAATCTTTGTAATCATAAATCTTGAATGTAACTCGAGTTATTCTTGTAAGTTCATTAGATTAGTTTTACTTTCAATCATGTAATGTAATTGAAGACTCAAGAAGGCTATCCAATGGAGGTGATACAAAGAAGAAGACGAGGCATACAAGAAGTCTAAACAAAGAAGAAGACTTATGTAATAAGTAGTTGTATTTATTTCCATCACCATATTAGATTGATCTTGATCTTTATCATGAGCTTGATAAATATCACATAGGATGGGGCCATAACCAAACACATTTACTTTATTTCACTTTACATTTACTTGTTTATTTAATTTTATATATGAGATATATGCCTATGTTTACCATGCGATGATAGATTTAGGTGAACTTAAATCAATATAAGGCGTGCTCCAGAAAATCTAGAATAGGAATCGTTTCTTACCTTAACAATAAATATTATGAATACGATCATGAGATTCTTGTGTTTATGAAATACGTAATTGAATATGAATTTTCAATATTGAGAGAAAGGATGATTCTGTCAACAACAAATTTCTATCTGTAAAAAAGGGTTATTAAGTGACGCCTCTTGACAATGCTCCACCCGATCTGGGAATCATCTGATTATCGATTATTGATTTGAAATATTTAATTTAAAAGGAAGAATCTCTTTATAATATGATTATGATTGTAACGTAATATAATCCCTCTAAAATTAAATAATATCAAGTAGTAATTGGCCAATGACACAACGGGCTTGTGTCGGTCATAGCCTTCCAACATGGTAGAAAGTGGTTCTTATTTTTAAATCATTGTCATTTCGTGCTACAGCCGAGGGCTTTGATTTCGAAATAAAAAATACTTGTCTATTACATATAGATGTGTACATTGAATTAGAATATAAAGGTCGGTACGTGCTACAGCCGTGGGCCGCTGGAGACTGATTCAATTGTACAAAATGTTGGGTTAGACTTGACTTAGAATATTGAGTTTGTCGTGCCACAGTCGTGACTTAATTATTCAAGAGGCTAAACTTATATTAGGGAATAACATAAGATGTAATTGACAAGAGTTGTCTGCCTATTGAACATCACATGACGTTTCATGCCACAGTCGAGGTTGTATGATGGAATGTAGGATCCCTATTTCCACTAGCAATATGAATGCTTAATTTTCACTTGGGGGGTTGAAAAAATTAGATAAACTAGTGGGAGATACTTATGAATAAAGACCCGATTCATATAGTATTTTGAAATAAAATTGAACATTTGCTAAGTGTTGTTATGTGTTTATCATTTACAGATTTACTATATTCGTCATGTCTTCTGCACTATCACTTCGGAGCATACTAGATGCTCATAAGTTGACCGGTCCTAATTTAGCTGTTTGTTTTCACTGTAACAATTTGGGGCACTGGAAGAGGAACTGCAAGGTTTACCTTGCAGAATTAAAGAAGAAGGGTAGTGAGACTACCGCTTCTGATTCAGGCATGTTCATGATCGAAGTTAATATGTCACTAGGTCAAATTTCTACTTGGGTATTAGATACCGCCTGTGGTTCTCATATTTGTAATTCGTTGCAAGGACTAAAGGGAAGTAGGACTCTTGAAAAAGATGAGGTGATTCTACGTATGGGCAATGGAGCAAGGGTTGCGGCCATATCTGTAGGATCATTTAATTTACATATGCCTACGGGCAAGACTATTATTTTGAATAATTGTTAGTACCTTCCCTCTATTGTGACGAATATTGTTTCTATTCCTATGTTGGATGTGGATGGTTTTTCATTTATTATTAAGAATAATGAATGTTCTATCCTTAGAGATAATATTCTTTTTGGATGTGGCATTTTAAATAATGGTCTGTATGTATGTGACGTAGAGCATGATTTACTTCAGATTGAACAAACTAATAAAAGAAAACGAGATGATGAAAATCTGACCTATTTATGACACTGTAGGCTAGGTCATATTAGTGAAAATAGACTGCGGACATTGCATAAGGAAGGGTTACTTGACCCCTTTAATTTTGAATCATATCCTACATGCGAGTCTTGTCTATTGGGTAAAATGACCAAATCTCCATTTAGTGGACATGGAGAGAGGGGTGCAGATTTGCTATGATTGGTACACACAGATGTATGTGGACCAATGTCTACGCAAGCCATGGGTGGATTTTTGTACTTCATTACTTTCATAGATGATAGATCTAGATTCGGATATGTGTATTTGATGAAACACAAGTCTGAAGCCTTTGAAAAGTTCAAAGAATATAAACATGAAGTGGAGAAACAAACCAAACACAGTATTATAACTCTTCGATCAGATCGAGGTGGTGAATACTTGAATGGAGAGTTTCTAGATTATCTCAAAGAAAATGGTATAGTCTCCCAGTGGACTCCTCTATATACTCCACAGTTAAATGGGGTATCTGAAAGGAGAAATCGAACTTTGTTAGACATGGTTCGGTCCATGATGAACTATGCGAATCTTCCAGTATTCCTATGGGGTTATGCATTGGAAACCTCAGCATATTTACTGAATAAGGTGCCTTCCAAATCTGTTCCTCAAACACCATATGAGATATGGAAAGAAAGGAAACCGAGTCTTAAACACGTTAAGATTTGGGGATGTCCAGCTTATGTCAAGAAAGTTGACCCAGATAAGCTGGAATCTCGATCTGTAAAATGTAATTTTGTGGGATATCCTAAAGAGACTTTGACGTATTACTTTTACACCGATCATCGGGTGTTTGTCTCCAGACATGCTACCTTTTTGGAAAAGGAGTTTATCCTTGAAGGAAACAGTGGGAGCAAAATTGAACTTGATGAAGTTCAAGAAGCACAAACTACTACGGATCAAGTGGAAACACCTGTTCAGACTGAACAACCTTCTGTGGAACAGCCCATTCGAAGGACAGGGAGAGTGTCTCGCCAACCTGAGAGGTATTATGGCCTTGTCATTGAGAATGACAATGAGTTGTCAATCATTGATGATGACGACCCTGTGACCTATAATGAGGCTATGAGTAGTGTTGACTCAGAGAAATGGCATAGTGCCATGAAATCCGAAATGGAATCTATGTATACCAACCAAGTATGAACTCTGGTTGAGGCACCTGAAGGTGTTAAGCCTATTGGGTGCAAGTGGGTATACAAAAGAAAGATTGGAGCAGATGGCCAGGTGGAGACCTATAAGGTCAAGCTCGTGGCAAAAGGATTCAAACAAAGGAAAGGGATTGACTTTGATGAAACTTTTTCGCCTGTAGCCCTGTTAAAATCAATTCGGATTTTGCTTGCGATTGCTGCCTACTACGACTATGAGATCTGGCAAATGGACGTGAAAACGGCCTTCATCAATGGGGAACTTGAGGAGGAAGTGTATATGATACAACCAGAGGGTTTTCTTTCCAAGGGAAATGAACACCTAGTGTGTAAGCTGCTGCGAACCATATATGGTTTAAGGCATGCTTCTCGTAGATGGAACATCCGTTTTGATGAGACAATCAAAGAGTTTGGTTTTATCAAAAACATAGATAAACCATGTGTCTACAAGAAGGTTAGTGGGAGCGCGGTAACATTTCTTATATTATATGTGGATGACATACTTCTTCTAGGAAATGGTATACCGATGCTACAATCAGTCAAAGTATGGCTATCAAAGAACTTCACCATGGAGGACTTGGGAGAAGCATCCTATATTCTCGGTATGAATATCAATAGAGATAGATCTAGAAGAATGATAGGTCTTACCCAGGGTACATACCAGAAAGTGCTTAAAAGGTTTAGCATGTAAAACTCCAAAAGAGGTCTCATACCGATGAGCCATGGAGTGTCCCTTTCCGAAAAAATGTCTCCTAAGATACCTGAGGAAAGAGAGCGTATGAGTAAGATTCCTTATGCTTCAGCAATAGGATCTATCATGTACGCGATGTTGTGTACAAGGCCTGATGTTGCTTATTCAATTAGTGTGACGAGCATATATCAGTCCAATCCAGGTGAAGACCACTGGAAAGCAGTGAAAAACATCCTTAAGTACTTGCGAAGGACTCATGACATTTTTCTTGTTTTTGGTGGTGAATCTGAGTTGAAAATAGAGGGTTATACTGACTCTAATTTTCAATCAGAAAGTGATAGCAAATCCATATCAGGGTACGTGCTTACTCTGAATGGTGGTGCGATTAGTTGGAAGAGTTCCAAACAGTCTATAACGGCTGACTCCACAGCGGAAGCAGAATATATAGCTACAAGTGAGGCTGCAAAAGAAGTCGTTTGGATGAGGAAATTTGTTTCTGAGTTGGGAGTTGTTTCTAGCGTTGAAGAGCCTATTGTGTTGTATTGTGATAACAACGCAGCAATAGCACAAGCCAAGGAACCTAGGTCTCATAGAAATTCCAAACATGTCCTGCGGAGTTTTCATCTGATTAGGGAGATTGTTGAAAGAGGAGATGTCAACGTCAAGAGAGTTGACACACATAACAACGTAGCAGACCCACTCACAAAGCCACTTTCTCAGAGTCACTTTGATCGTCATAAAGACAAGATGGGTATTAGATACCAGAGTGATTGGTTTTAGTACAAGTGGGAGATTGAAAGAGATATGTCCTAAGTCCAATCATGTATGAGGATTTAGGAATAACTTTTATGTAATCTATTTTGATTTCATTGATATTAATAAAAGACTTATTTTGTTTTTATTGTGGGCTCTATCTATTTAAATGTTTAAATAAGATATACCACAATTTAGAGTAAAGCTTTTTATGGATTATGATGAGATCATAATAATGAGACCTAAAAGCTGATAACTCTAAACTTAAATAGTTCATGGTCGTAGGATTACTAACTGGTAATTAATAATCCTCAAAGATCGGTACATACTATGCTTGCTTCATTATGAAGGATGTCTTTTCTCATAGATATTTGTGTGATGACACTATAGCTAGTATGTAGGTGCTTATTATAGAATAAGTTCACTGAACATGACTCACACAGCTGAACAACTGATGGAGTTCACTCACGTGTTAGCAGTTGTTCACATAATGATAGTTGTACAAGTATCCTTAGACTTGAGGTCATCATAGTCATCTTGTGTACACTAAACTATGTTTTGGTTTAGTTCTTAGTCTCAAGGGACAATTATAAGGGCTCTACTGGGTATAAGAATTTGTACACGAAGATAGTGTATGATCAATAAAGGATCTACCCCTTCCAGTGAAGGAAGAGAATGTTCAATGCTGATCCACTTATGCTAGTTCAGGAATCTCTGGCCAGAGTGAATGAAATTAGAAAGGAGTTTCTAATTTACATTAAATAGAACTAAGCATAGTGAATGGGAAAGCAAGTGATTAAATAAGATAGGCTTGACATAAGTTTCATGCCTTGTATTTAATCGTGACATTGCAGGGTAGAAGGAATTGATTGTACGGTAACTACTCACTGAATAGGTTCTTGGTATTTTAAGCAGTGAATTCGTATTATCCGGATAGTCGTGATATGCTGAGAAGTATCCCTCATGATGTAGAATAAATATGATTAATTAATTAATCATATTTAATGAATTAGAGAATTTATATAAATAAGGATAAAATAGTTTTATTATTATTTATTTCTACTACCGGCTTAATATTGAACCTACAGGGTCACACCATAAAAGAGGATGATTTAATGATGGAGGAATTAATTAATAATGGCTGATAATTATTTATTTATGAAATAAATAATTAATTGGTAAATTTAATAATTGATTAAATGAGATTTAATTGATTATAAATTAATTAAGAAAAGGTTCTTAATATTATTAATTAAGAATTTAATTTTTGGAAATTAAATCAAGTGAGAGGATTATTTCTAAAGAGTTTAGAAAAAGGATTAATAATTAAAAGGTGGTTTAATTATTAGTGAGAATAATAAAGGGTTAATAATAATATTTTATGAAAAAATTTCAGCTGAAAATTTTTCCTATAAATATACTATTATAGACCCTATTTTTGCCTCAACTAAAAAGATTTACAAAAACCCTAATTTTCTCCATCTCCTCCTCCTTCATTACATCGTTTTCTTGGTGGATACCGGTGGGGAGTGCTTCACACTTGAGGAACAGCTACTAAGGATCTCCGTTCTTTATTTTTGGATCTCCATTAAAGACCTCCATCTTTCCATTAACGTAAAGCTTCTTAAGGTAAACATACTGAACTACGAATTAAATATTATTTTTCGCATGGATCCTGCGAAGGGTTTCGTTTTTTTTTTAAGATTTAAATTTATGTTTTCACTGCGTTTATGTGCTAAAAACCCTTCACACACACACATATATATATATATACCCTAGTAAGATAAGCTGTTTCCATCAACAAGCAAAACGTTTGGGGAACTTCGATGTGGTTCGAGTTCTCGATATATGATAGAATTCTTTTAAAGGACAAGGGAGGGGTAGACTCTGGTACTATGTGTGCTAGATGGACTATCAAAGGTACCGCAGGCGAAGGTACTCTGTGTACTCAGGAACTTGTGAAGTATGTGTATACCCAAAAATGGGACACGTAGCCCGAATGCGTAAGGGTGATAACCGGGATACGAAGGTGTCATCCTTCTACTAGTATAAAAGGTTACTATTATCGTATTACGACTGATCATCATATGCGGTGGCTCCAACGAGTGTCCTATTCTTCCAATTGGAATTGTGATGCAATACCGTAACCCAAGCCTAGGTGCTAGGTTTACTATTAAGGTATTCGTAGGATAATAAAATCCACTAAAGGATTATTTTCATAAGAAGCTGTGTATCACCAAGGAAAACTATTTTCGAATAAAACGTAATTATCATATATGACGTTTTACGTGAGTTTATCATACAGTCATTTCATACTATACATTATTATGCTGGGCATTATAGATCACTCTTGCTTTCTTTTAAATGACACAACACAACAGATAACCAGTATTCCAGTGTGGGAGTTAGTCGTTTGCAGTCATGGGGAGAATCCCTGGCAGCTTTGTCTCAGGTGTGCCAGAGTATCAGATAGGTATAAGATATCAGTCGTAATTATTATAACTTCATGTAGAGGTTATGAATAATTGTTTGAGATCCTGTAAAGTATATTTGAGTTTTAATAACAGATGATACTTTTTGTACGTCATTTCTAAGACTATAACTTGTGAGTGTGTGAGATTGGGGGTCTGTGATATGAAATTATTGGATTAATGAGTTAATGCAGGTTACATATGATTTAAGGATTGCGTGATGACCCAGATTCCTGACCCCAGATTTAGGGGCATTACAATGTCGAAAGTCACTTATATATGTAAAGAAGTGGATATATCGATTAGCCTTTGTATATCTCGATAGGAACATCTTTATACAATATTGAAGATCTCGATACAAGCTTTAAATGACAAAATGCAACTCAATTGAAGATTCAAGATTATCAGTCAACAAGCCATTTTATCATTGAAATGAAAAGTCTACAAATACATCTTGAAGAGTGCAAATTTAAAAACCAAGATGAACTGGACAAAAGAGGTTCACAGACCTGGAAAATAACATGCAGAGATGATGCACTTAAAATAAAAATAGATAAATACACTTTAGAAGATGTGTTAGTCCATTTTAGTGTAATCTTTGTAAGCTGTGCATGTTGATCTCAAAAACATGTCAAGGGTCCTTAGTTCAAGATAACAAAACTAAATCTAGAAATCTTGTGTTCTCTCAAGAGAAGTAGCCAAGTTCTTAATTTTCAAGAACACAAATTTATAGCACAACTAATTTGATTTAATATAAATCAAGTGACCTTTGATAATTACATATGTATTTTACGTTAAGTTATTTATCACTGCAAATTCATATCTAGGTGTTTAATTTCTATTGCCTAACCACAATCTGATTTTCAAAATAGTAAAAAGCAAGAAAATCAAGAAAACACATTCACCCCCCTCTATGTTGTACTTCATACCTAATATTGATATTTAGGGTATAATAGATGGTCATGGGCTTCTTTTAGGTGGGCCAAGTCAATCATCTGAGTCGATGTCGTGTCGCTTGTATGTTGCTCCCGTGTCGTTGAAGAGTCGACAACATTATGACACGTCACATAGCGAGTCAGACAGGTACGCAACTGAGTCATCTTGTTGATTGTATCTCTCATGCATTCTGTTGTTTTTTTGTGTCCGTGCGTCCTAACTAACTTAACTAAAAATATAAATTTTTTTGTATTAGTATTAGTATTAGTACTTTTAGAATAAAAAATATTGCTACATGGTGAATTACGAAGAAATTCAACAAGTCTTTGTAACATCCCACATCGATAAAAATAAGTGTGTATGGGGCATTTATAGATACAAGTTACCAACTAATATGTACCAAATCGCTAGCTTTTTAAGACTGACGTGTGGTGGGTTGTTGGTTCCGGTATACATTAGGTTGTGGGCTTGGATGTTATAAATGGTATCAGAGCTCTGTTCGGCCGAAAGTGCAGAGACACTGCCCGAGTTACGTATGTGTGTTTGTGAGATCGACAAGGATGCCGATCGTAGAAGGGGGTGTTTGTAACATCCCACATCGATAAAAATAAGAGTGTTTGAGGTCTTTATAGATACAAGTCAACAACTAATGTGTACCAAATCGCTAGATTTTTAGGACTAACATGTGGTGGGTTGTTGGATCCGATATACATTCAGTTGTGGACTTGGATATTATAGTTTTGTTGGAGGAACAAAAAAATATGTTACCTGAAACTTCGGGCCCTTTGAGCACGATCATGCAAGGATGAAGATAACTGATGAAAATAGGCAGCACCAACAACTCAAAATCTTTTTTTTCTAAATAAATTACATATTTTTAATCATACTATTAATGTTTAATTAAACTTGGTTTTATTTCTCATTTAACTTTTTGGGTCGATACTTATTTTTAAAGTTATTATGATATAATTCTATAACCTTATCTTTGAATAATTATACAAAGTAGTGGGATTCCATTCCACAAAGAACAACTTTTAATAAGTTGACAAAGTACCGGGTAAATTATATGAAGATTTTAAGTTATCAAAATAGATTCCCAAAACTTGAAGGACTTTATAAGGCTAATTTCAGTTTTGTACTCAAAGGTTATAATTCACAATTGACCATATAATGTCGTCAATTTTAGTCATGGATACATCTTGCAATTAATTTATGGACAACGGTGAAATCTTAGAAAATCTAAAATATAGTTTTAGTACTAACGTAAATGCACCTAATATATCTCTAAATGTATCGTATTTATTTCCCATTAAAGTCATAATCAAAAAAGTTTGAAACGTATCTACACGACTACTATATAAGATCATATTGTACGTCTGTTTTTCTTCATCCCAAAATGTTCCTAATTTTATTCATCATTCTATTTATAATCATTGTTCAAAGTAGGTTCTTTGTATGGTTATATTTAATTGTTGTAGTTATACAACTGAGTTAAATATTGATGAAATTATTTAATTTCATAAAATTTATCATTATTGTTGCAAAGTTTTCTTTAAATTTTACATTTTATAAAGTTGAAAATTATTAGAAGAATTATAATTAATTTCTGTTTACATGATCAGGGGGATACATGGCACTCAAAGGTCGCGGTTATTTATCTGGTGCTCGATTAATGACTGCGCTTATTGTTGAACGCAATTTTTTTGTCCGAATCCTCCACGCTATACTTTTCAAAAGAAGTGGATTTAAAATCTATGTTGTGACTAGTGGAGAAGAAGCCATAGATCTAATTAATTTGGGTAAAAAATTTGATATAATCATAATGGGCATGACATTTCCAATAACAAAAGGTGTTCAGGTAAGATTTTTTCTTTTAAAAATAATGATAATTTTTTTGTGTGTATGCTCATGAATACATAACAGCTTTTCCATTTAAAATGTTATGAATTTTGAAGAGGTAAAATTATTTATTTTTTATATAAAGTATTATTTTTGGATTGGTTATATATATACGCAATTGTAAACAAATCTCATGATTTAATGATACTTTTATCATTTCAGGAAATAAGGGAAATACGCGCAATTGGTGTTGATAACATGATTATTGGAACTGATGTCAAAGGTTACCTAACACATGATAATAACAATTGTTGTGAGATTGGTTTGGATCGCATTTATGAATTACCATTAACCCCGGAGATTGTTGCATCACTTCACAACGAGTTGATGGTCCGGAACTAAAAGAGACATAAAGATTTAATGATTATGTAAAACTATATGTCTATTGTATGCTCTTTTATATTCAAATAACTAGAGTAATAATAAAATTTAATTTACATATTTATTATTATATATTATAAAAGAAAAACAAGAGTAAAACTGTGAATTCTGATTAGAAACAACACGTCAAAAGTTTTTTTAATCTGAATGTACATATTCGTACAAATATATACTTCATTCAAGAAATTTCTTTCATATAAGAAACTTATTATCGAACCAAAAGATGTGAAAGATCTCCGGAAACTTAGAAAATAGAACTTTATTATTAAACAATAATCCTAAATTAAGTTCCATTCACAACTTATCATAAAAAGACAACATCAAAATGAATTAAATGTTTTAACGAAATAACTTAAATTAGAATATCTTACAAATATAAAATCTTAACTAAGTGATAAATATTATATATAAAATAAAAAGTAAAGAAAAATATAAAATTTGAAAATTTAAAGATAATATATTTAAAATATTGTAAGATATATATATATATATATATATAATAACTAAAAGGACCCTTTTAGTTAGATATTAAATATGAATTTAATTAACACATGAATAAGGACATCAGATATGTGTAATAATATTTTAAATCCCGGCCTCTAGTTTAAAATTAATTAAATATATTTTAGACCTCTAAAAGTTAAAAAATAATAGTCATCTAAAATAACACAAACCGTCCTTCAACAATATAAATCTACTTTAAAAGGCACAAAAGATGCCACCATACATGACCCCCGTCATACGGTCAGAAAGCCATCTTAAATGGCATCATTTCGTACAACTACCATAATATTCAATTTACATTTTACTAAAAATTGTTAAACCCTAATGAATCAAATAATTTATAAAAAAACACAAATTTATATTTTAATTTTTATATTTAAAGTTATTAGAATATGCCTTGAATTGAATCAGTAATTACCCCAAATGCTAAAATTTCGGGGGTCTCGTTGCCCGGTCAGCGAGTCGGGGTCCAGAGACGCAACGTGGCCCTGATGGGGGTTCAGGGGAAATTCCCCTGACCTTTATGGTATCTTAATTTTTACGTTAGGGTTACCTATTTTTGGCTTATTTTTCCAGGCTAATCTATAACCGCCTAGAGAGTATTATATAAACTTTTTAGGGAATAACCTAAATGTATGTAATATAATATTAGGTATGAAGTGCAACATAGAGGGGTGGTGAATGTGTTTTCTTATTTTCTAGATTTAACTGTGAATGTTTTGTGGTTTTTGGAACTAAATAACTAGAAGAATTTGTAGTGAAAAAATACTAAATATAAACACACAATGAATTTATCAAAAAAATCACTTGATTTGTATTAAATTAATTTTGTCTTTCTACAAATCTGTGTTCTTGAAAATAAGAACTCAGCTGCTTCTCTTGAGAGAATTACAAAATTTTCTAGATATGTTTGTTGTTTTTAAACAAAGGACCCGTGACATGTTTTATAGATAAACATGCACGGTTTACAGAACTTACATTAAAATAGACAAACACAATTTCTAAAGCTCATTTGTCTATTTTCATTTCTAGTGCAGTATATATATGCAGAATCTACTAGGCATGTGACCCTCCTTTGTCTAGTTCATCTTGGCCCTTGATCTTGTATTCTTCAAGCTGCATTTGTAGGCTTTCCAATTTAATGATGGAATTGTTTGTTGACTGATAATCTTGGATATTCAAGTTGTCTGTATTCTGAATTCAAAAGTTGTTTGTCGAGATCTCTTTTGATGTGTAGAGATATTACATATCAATAAGTAAAGTGATTTATCGATATCTCTAGTTCTATACATAGGTTTTTGACTTGTTGAGGTCTCCAATTCTCTATAAGCTTTTGACTTGTCGATATCTCCAGTGCTCTACATGAGCTTTTGATTGTCGATATCTCCAGTTCTCGACACAAGCTTTTGACTTGTCGATATCTCCAATTCTCTACATGGAGTTTTGACTTGTCGATATCTCTATTTCTCTACATGGACCTTTGACTTGTCGATATCTCCAGTTCTCTACATAAGCTTTTGACTTGTCGATATCTCCAGTTCTCTATATGGACCTTTAACTTGTCGATATCTCATGTTCTCTACATACAGATTGACTTGTCGATATCTCTTGGGACTTCTCTACAAGTCATTTTAGACTTCTCGACATACTTATCTATATTTCTTGATCTGTGACTTGTCAATATCTCACTTAGAACATTTTTCTTAGAACAACATTATTAATCTCCAATCTTCCACACTTCTCTCTAAGACATGATAAAGATTGATCTTCTTCCAAAGTTTATTCCTTAGATTGATGGTTGTTCAAGGAAAAAACCTCCAGTCTAATCTACTTAGCATTTTTATAGACTCAAGAAATACAGTTACAGAATATAATGGGATTATCATACAACTTATCCTTAGGGTTGTCAAGGTGACTTAGTCTTATTATGTAAATGCATGTCTTGCACAACAATCTCCCTCAATTTGTGAGAATATCACTTGTCACAAATTCATGCCTGATAACAAGACTAATCCCAAGATAAAATTAAAAATAAAACCAACAAATTTACAAAGTATAAATTTTATACAATATTGCAGTTACATACAAAGTTGAGTTTACATTATCATATGAATTTCTCAGAACATGGTTATTCTCTAATCAAATCTTTTAGTTTGACAAGACACGGTCATGTTCTTCAATAATTTTAGTTCCTCTTAGGGCTTCTACCAATTTGAGCCATTCACTTAGGGTGTAACTGTCAAGATTATATATTCTGTACCTTGATAATTTATGAGTTTTGATATATAGAAACACACAATTTTGAGAAACTCTGCTCAACCCCTTAGCCTTTAGCTCACCCGGACCTCTGCTCAACCATCTCAATTTCCTTTGCATACTTCATCTCATTTGCTTCCCTCTCGGCCTTTTTTTAGCATGTCTTTCATTCCTCTCTCTCAACCTTTCATCTAACTCAGCCTTTCTCATCATGGTAAAAGCATCCTTGGCACTCATCAAACTGATTACCCTTTCAAGATCTATAGCGGAGTAGTTTCCAATAAATTCTTTGTTTAGCGGGTTGAAAGTACCATCCTTAAAGTAAATTCTCACTTCTCCCAAAAATTCAACACAGACTCTGACTATTTCTTCAGCTAGCTGTTTGTGGTAGTCATCATCTATTATGTTTCTGAGATAGGTAGAAAATCACTCTGATTAAAATAGTTCCAAAGTGCACCAACTTCAACTTTAATTTTCTTTGGTTTTCTCCCAACAGACTTTAAATGAGTGTAAGTTGGAGGTTTGAAGAGTTTCTTTAAGGAAGTTTGCTCTGCTGTGATAGGAATTTTGAGTAGAGAGTTAGCAGTAGGTTTTTCAGGTACTTAGGCTTTGACGTCTGGATGTTATGAGTATGTGTTTGGCTAGGTGTTTGGGTTGAGGTTGGCAAATTTTTGCATATTTGGGTTACTGGTGTTTTATTTGAGTCTTTTCCTCCCTTTCCATCTCCCTTCTTTCCTCCATCCTTACCCTTATTCTGACCATCCTTGCTAGATTTAACATCCTTATGACACACACTACCTTTGTTTGAATGACTTGGATTTGTGCTAAAATATTTGTGCTCATCTTTCTATTACTCATCATCATTTTTAGTCCCTTAACAATATAGCAAGAATTACAGAAGGGGGGTTGAATGGAATTCTTGAACCTTTTTCTTGAAATAAAAATGTTCAACTCGATTATGGATATATTTGTTTTGATTAGCACAATGCGGAATGTAAACTTGAATGAATCAAAATATAAGTAATTAAAAACAAGAGTCTTTAAAAACTATCTGGTGGATTTAAACAATTCCACTAGAGATATATTTAATATATCGAGAGGACTCTGTGTGCAGAAATGCTCACAGCTGCTTACAAAATAGAACTGCTAAGAACACAGGAAATGCTAAAGATAGTGCTTACAAAGATTTCTCTGTTGTTGTTTCTTAGCTATCTCAGTTATTTTTCTATTTGCTACTCTCTTGGTTAATATATTACCAAGATTACAAAGTCAAAAGAACTGAACAAATATAAAATCTAACAGTCTTGATCTTTGCTGCTTTTCGTCCTCTATTACCCAGTTAATGGGCTTCCACAGTGTATTTGTATCCAACTCAACGGCTGTGTGTCAGCTTTCACTGTTCAACTGATGTTTGAATCTTGATATGATCATCTGTCGACTTTCAGATCATCCGTCGATGACTTAATTGATCATCCGTCGAAGCTTTGTTAAGCATCCGTTGGTAGCTATTTTGGTCATCCGTCGAAGCTTTGTTAATCATCCGTTGGTAGCTATTTTGGCACTTGACTTCATTTCACTTATACAGAATTACAAGACATTGCTTATGTACAGTTAATCAGCCTATTCTGCATATCTAGTTAAAGTCAACATGACTTATATGCTACTACAGATTCTATACAAAGGTGCATACAACACTGTGCTACAAACTTATTATTACATAAGCTACTCACTCGATGGATAATAAGTTAATCATCCGTCGGGACTATAATGAGTTATCCGTCGGGACTATAATTCTTATCCGTCGAGTGCTACATTATTTCACTAAGTAAAATCTACTTAGATGTTTTGTTTAGGTAATCATCAAGTACTCAACATATTCACAACAATCTCCCCCAATTTATGTCTACTGGAATTGTAGCCATAAATTAAGAGATACTTGATGATAACAAAACATCCTAAACATATATCTTTAAAGATAAGTAGATAAAACTGAAAGTGCTTCAATTTAAACAAAAATGTACAAGGTTTAGCTCACAGTCAGTTCAAGATGCTCCTCTAGTCTGAGCAGATTTTTCTAGTTTCTTGAAGGGCTGGATCTTCTTCCAAGCTTTCTGTTGTTTTCTTCAATTTGATTCTGGAGCTGTCTGTGGAATTCTAATTCATCAGATTCTGAGAGATCTAACATTTCTGGCATTTCTAAGAGAGTCTCATTGCTAGAGATACTCAATTGGTCTTCTAATCTGAAGAATCTTCTCACACCCTTGTCATCCATGAATTCCATCAGCCAGTAGGGCCTTAGATGCACTCTTCTCCCTGTGTATGGGATGATAAGAGTTTTGGGTAGTGCATCTTTGGCTCTAACACTCCTTAGCTCTTCAATCTTCTTCAATACTAATCTTCTTGCAGTTACATTGAACCCAAAGTTTTTCTTGAAGGATGAATAGACTTTGATCAACACAGCTTGGCTTTCTTGAAGTATCCTGTGAAGAGGCCACTGAATCTCCCTTCCCCCTTTGTACTTGAACACCAACCTTTCAGGTAGGTTTCTGTATGCATCAATTGCCCTTACCTCATCCAGCTCCTCCAGATAAAGGTTTAGATCTGAGGAGTATAGATCTTGACAGAAGCTTCTTTTTATCAGGCTTGGGTGTCTCATACACAGAATCCATAGGGTTCTTCAAAGATGACTTTGGATAGTTTGCCCTTGGTTTAAGAATTATCACAGCCTTTATAGTCTTGATGCAGGAAGATTGTCCTTTCTCCAGATAGTTCATGCTCATCTCATTCACATTGATTGGCTTGACACGAGAGTGATGGATGGCTGACTGATCTGGTTCCTTGACTAATTGAAACTTTTTCTGTATTTCCTCATCAATCTTTTTCCAGTTGATCAGAGTCAACTCTCCTTTATCAGCATCTTTCAAATTTGATCCTGCTGCATTTATAAGATCGATACCATCTGCAACTGGTGGCTTGGAGATAGTAATTGAAGGTACAATTACTTTGCTGATTTGAACTAGAAGTTTCTCCCCCTCAGTTGGTCCTTTCTCCCCCTTACTTGATTCTCTCTCCCCCTTTTTGTTATCATCAAGTGGAGGAGTTAGGCCTTGTGCTTTAGCCAGTTGCATAAGAAGATTTGTCTGAGTCTGTTGATTTTGAAGAAGTAGAGCCACTGAATTCTCAATAACCTGAACTCTGTTCTCCAGCTTGGCTATCTTCTTGTCAGAATCTGATTCTCTCCTTAATCTTAGTAATAGATCATACATGGTACCATATGGCATTATTGAATCCAGCTTCTCAGAGTTATATGTCTTTAAGTCAGCTATATCCTTTTTCAATTCATCCACACTGAGATTCTGTCTTGAGTGTTAGATCTTCATTAAATGTAAAGAGTCTAGGTGAGCTTGAAGAACAGGCTTGGTACTAGCATCTGAAGCTTCCTGAAGGGCCTGCTGAATAGCTATCACTTGTTTTACCAAAGACACCTCAAATTGCCCTGGTGTAAATTCCTTTTCCCATGCCCATTCAGGTAAACTTAAAGCAGAACTTGGGCCTTCAGCTCCCCCTAAGTTCATGCTTCCATCCAAAGAACCAGAGTATCAGAATTTACTCCAAATTCTTCAGATGGCTCTCCAGCTTGAGAAGGCATTCTGTTCACAGCAGCTTTATCTCTTTGAAGAGATTCTGTGGTTTGCACTAAATTCAAAGTCTGCTCTGCCTCCACATTGCCCTGAGCAGCCAACAGTTGATAGGCTGAAACAGGGTGAGTAAAAGTGTCAGCATCCAAGGAAATGTTATCAATTACAGCTTTATAATGTTGCTGAAATTGTCTTTCCTTTTCAGCATCATCCACAATCATTGACTCACTAGCAATGACCAGTTCCATCCTTATTTCTCCAGTACCTGCCTTTCTCTCATATTCTCTCTTTTGTTACATCAGGGTCTCACCCTGGCTCCCCACCCTCACACCCTCATCTTCACCTACTAAGGTGGGACTCCTCTCACTCACTTTTTCCAATCCTGAATGAATGGATTGCTGAGATTCACTCTTTTCCTCTCCTTTTGCCTGGGAGCAACCCAGCCTCTCACTCAATGCACTCTCCTCTCTCAGTCCTAAGAGTGATTATATTACCACCAAATCTTCTGCACTTGAAATTATTGAAGTTTGAAGTTGTGCAGAGACACTCGACGGATAAGTGATATCTGTCGGGTGAGTGGTAAAGCTATCCGACGGATAACTATTGTTAAGCTTATCCGTCGGGACACAATCACTACTCGACGGATGAGCAATATCCATCGAGAAAGTAGAAATGAATGAGGTGGGAAGAGAAACTATTGTTGACTCTGTGTTGATTGAAGTTATTTGAGGCACATATGTCACAATAGAATCAGAAAGAATTGGCAAGTGAGCCAATAAATCATCTAAAAGATGATGCTCACTTGCACTAGATTTTGGCTTCCCCAACAGAGTTAAAGAAGGGGAATCAGGAATTGAAGTGTTTATCATGTCCACTTCCAGTGAGTTAGTTGGCGAGTATTGTATTTCTGTGGCTTCTGTTATGAGAGATTTTGGCTGTGACTCCACATTTATTGGAGCCACATCAATCTGAATTTAAGAAGGTGCAGGGACTGTGTCTTTAGCACCAGTTTGCACTAAGTGTGTGCCCTGTGCATCCCTAGTTGTTTTGGATTTCTTCTTTCTAGTGTAAGTTTGGTGTGAGCTTGTGTCCCTAACCCTCTTGGCCTGTGCTCTTGGATGAGAGCTTTGTTCAATAGCCACATCCTTTTGGGAGGATGCAGCTAGAAGTGAGCTTTTGTCCTTTTTAAGCACTACAGTTTGTTGGGAAACTGTAGTGTGGCTAGGCTGGGATTCACTCAACTCTCCAACCTTATCCTTGGGGTTTCTTTGATGTTCACCCCTTCCCTCACCTATCTTACCCTCCTTCACACTCCCCTCTTTGGCTTTGGTAGATTTTTCAACTGGTACCTTTTGAGAGATACCAGAGGGAGTTTTCTTTGATTTGGATTTATAAATTGCAGTTGTTTTGGCAGCTTTGGTAGGCAACTGTTTGGTCATTGTCACAGTTGTCATAGCTATGCCTGAAGTCAAAGAAATAGAAGAGATTGGAGTAATTGAGGGTCTGGATGAACTTACCTCACTTACTTGAGGTGTCAGCATTACAGGAAAATAGAACATTGGCACATTCTTATGATGGTTGGCTCTGTTCAAGTCTGCAATGATTCTTCTCTCTTGAACCCAACAAGCTAATTTGTTGTTTGGGTTCTCAAGTTCAATCTCTTGACAAAGATGGTTAGCCAAAAGCATAAAAAATCTAGCATAGTAAATATTATTTCCTCTTTTGGCTAAGTCACCTAGTTTAAAACCTAACTCATACACAACAAGGTCACTGAAATTTTAATATTTGTCTGTAACTAGCATGTATAGCATGTTAAGCATGGAAATGTTCACAGAATCAAAATTACTGATTTTTCCAGAAAATACTTTAGTTACTACATCACACAAGTAACTCCATTCCTTCCTAAGACCTAGTCTTCTAATTTCACTTAGTTTTGCAGTAGGAAGTGCATAATGAATGAAATTGAGCATATTGACAATATCAGTGTCAGTGTGTGGTGCAGTTACATTATCATCAGGAATCTTGAAACATGCTTTTATGACATCACTATTGATACAGAAATCATTACCTTTGATGGTTAGAGTGATGGTTTTGTCAGTAGAGTTATAGATTGCTGTTGTCCACATCTCCTCAACAACTTCACAATAAATTGTGGGTGATTCCAGCATGGCAAAACTTAACTTGCAGTTGTTCACGAAGTCCATCATCTTATGATAGTCTTCAGATTGCTGAATCCCCTTATTGACCAAGGCAGTGAAGTTGTTCTTCTCATAGATGAACCCAGTCTGTGACATGATCTTAACTACGGGTGCCATTGTTAGAGAAGAAAAGCTTGAAGAGAAAGGGGATTTTTGCTTGAGAGAGAATGAAGTAACACAGTTGAATTTGAGAATGATAAAAGAAAATGATTAGAATGAAATAAGCTTTTATACTTTACTCAAAATCAACTGATAAAAATAATAAAGAGAAGTAAATTACCCAATAGAAATTGTTTAAAATAGCCGTTTTAAAATAAACTGTAAAAATTCCACCCATTATCCGTCGTGTAATGCTTACAAACTGTAAGTATACTCGATGGATAATGTTCAGGGAATTACCGGTTAAGATTTAGACACTTCGACGGATGAGGATAAGTTGTTATCCGTCGAGCTTTAAAATGCTCTAGAAAAGTAATTGATTTTTATTTACAATTTGTATATCGACGGATGACTCAACTCGATGGATAATGGTCATCAGTCGAGATGCAAATTTTGACTTAGCCAAAATTTTCATCCAAGACTAAAAATCAGTTAAATTTCTGGCTACTTTTCAACTTGCAAAATAATTCAGATAAATTCAAGAGTAATTAAGCATACCTAACTCACTTACCAACCTAGAAAAGGTGGATTCATCCAGTGGCTTGGTAAAAATATCTGCAAGTTGCTTCTCACTTGGAACAAAATGTAACTCTACAGTACCATTCATTACATGTTCCCTTATGAAATGGTACTTGATGTCTATATGCTTTGTCCTTGAATGTTGCACTGGATTTTTAGTGATGGCAATTGCACTTGTGTTGTCACAGAAAATAGGAATCCTTTCAACTTGCAAACCATAGTCTAGCAATTGATTTTTCATCCATAAAATATGTGCACAGCAACTGCCAGCAGCAATATATTCAGCTTCAGCTGTAGAAGTAGAAACTGAATTTTGCTTTTTACTGAACCAGGACACAAGCTTGTCTCCTAAAAATTGACAGGTTCCTGTTGTGCTTTTTCTATCAATTCTGCAACCTGCATAATCTGCATCTGAATAACCAGTTAGATCAAAGCCAGAATCTCTAGGATACCAAATGCCAAAGTTTGGTGTTCCTTTGAGAAATCTGAAGATTCTCTTAATTGCTATCAAATGAGACTCTCTAGGATCAGCCTGAAATTTAGCACACAAACATATAGCAAACATTATATCTGGCCTACTAGCTGTTAAGTACAGAAGTGATCCAACCATGCCTCTATAACTTGAAATATCCACAGACTTTTCAGTAGTGTTTAGTTCAAGCTTAGTTGCAGTGGCCATGGGAGTTTTTGCAGATGTGCAATCCATTAGATCAAACTTCTTTAAAAGATCAAAAATATATTTAGTTTGACTAATGAATATTCCATCACTAACTTGCTTAACTTGTAAACCAAGAAAGTAAGTTAGTTCTCCCATCATACTCATTTCATACTTGCTTTGCATCAGTTTGGCAAACTTTTTACAAAGTTTCTCATCTGTAGAGCCAAAAATAATATCATCTACATAAATTTGAACAAGTATGCTAGAGCCATTCACATTTCTGAAAAATAAAGTTTTATCTACAGTACCTCTTGTGAAGTGATTTTCCAAAAGGAACTTTGATAAAGTGTCATATCAGGCTCTAGGTGCTTGCTTCAGTCCATAAAGTGCTTTCAGTAGATAATAGACATACTCTGAGAAATTTGGATCTTCAAAGCCAGGAGGTTGACTTACATACACTTCTTCCTCCAAATCTCCATTCAGAAAGGCACTTTTGACATCCATTTGATAGACCTTGAAATTGGCATGGGCTGCATAGGCTAAGAAGATTCTGATGGCTTCAAGTCTTGCAACAGGAGCAAATGTTTCATCAAAATCTATTCCTTCTTGCTGACAATAGCCTTTAGCAACCAATCTTGCTTTGTTCCTTACTACTATGCCATTTTCATCCATCTTGTTTCTGAATACCCATTTGGTGTCTATTGGATTCTTTCCTGTAGGCTTGGGTACCAGCTTCCATACTTTATTTCTTTCAAATTGGTTTAGCTCCTCCTGCATAGCTACAATCCAATCAGGATCTAACAAGGCTTCTTTTACCTTCTTTGGTTCTTCCTTAGACAGGAAGCTACTGTATAGACATTCTTCTTGAGTTGCTCTCCTGGTTTGAACTCTGGAAGACACATCACCAATAATCAGTTCAAAGGGGTGATCTTTTGTCCATTTTCTTGGTTGAGGTAGATTAGCCCTAGATGAAGAGACCTCAATGTTGTCTTGATGTGTGATTGAGTTTTGATTGCTAGAAACTCCCCCTGAGTTTGTGGATCTTTGATTTGAGATTGGGGTGCTTTCTATGGGTGATCTGCCTTGACTTCCTGCTCCTTTTGATAACCCGACGGATGGTGAATTTTGAGTACTGACGGATGAGGCAGGTTGTCTTCCGACGGATAATACAGATTGCCTTCCGACGGATGAAGCGTTATGTAACTCGACGGATGTTGAGTTTTGTGCTTCATTTGTAGTAGATTTGTCTGCATTATCCTTAGACACTGTTTCTTGATCACTCTCATCATCACTTTCATCACTGACCATCTCAACATTGTCGAATTTGAGGCTCTCATGGTAATCTCCATCTTTTAGTCCTTCAATCTTTTTATCATCAAACATAACATGTATAGATTCAACAACAATGTTGGTTCTTAGATTGTAGACTCTATATGCTTTACCAACAGCATATCCAACAAAAATTCCTTCATCTGCTTTAGCATCAAACTTCCCATTTTGATCAGTTTGATTTCTCAGAATATAGCATTTACAGCCAAAATCATGAGGAAAGTTCAGAGTTGGCTTCTTGTTCTTGAACAATTGATAAGGTGTCATGCATCTTGCTTGATTAATCAGAGAGATGTTTTGAGTGTAGCATGCAGTGTTTACAGCTTCAGCCCATAAGTATGTTGGTAGTTTTGATTATTCAAGCATTGTCCTTGCAGCTTCAATAAGAGATCTATTCTTTCTTTCCACTACTCCATTCCGTTGTGGAGTCCTTGCTGCTGAAAACTCATGCAAGATTCCATTTTCCTCACAAAATGCTCTCATGACATAGTTCTTGAACTCAGTTCCATTATCACTCCTGATTCTTCTAACTTTGAAATCAGGATGATTGTTAACTTGCCTTATGTGATTGATGATGATTTCACTAGCTTCATCCTTGGACTTTAGGAAATAAGTCCAAGAGAACTTTGAGAAATCATCTACAATTACTAGGCAAAATCTTTTCTTTGAGATTGACAATATATTGACTGGTCCAAACAAATCCATGTGAAGCAGTTGCAGAGGCTCTTCAATTGCTGAATCAAGTTTCTTCCTGAATGATGCTTTAATCTGCTTCCCTTTTTGGCAGGCATCATACAGTCCATCCTTTGTAAACTCCACCATAGGAATGCCTCTAACTAGCTCTTTCTTTACCAGCTCATTCATGGTCTTGAAGTTCAAATGGGATAGCTTCTTGTGCCATAGCCAACTTTCATCTTGACTTGCTTTACTAAGAAGACAAGTTACAGATTCTGCTTTAGTTGAATTGAAGTCAGCTAGATACACATTTTCTCTTCTCACACCAGTGAGAACCACTTTGTTGTTTTGATTATTAATCACAACACAGGTTTCTTTGTTGAAGGTTACTGAGTTGCCTTTATCATAAAGCTGGCTGATACTCAACAGATTGTGTTTGAGACCATCCACTAAGGCAACCTCTTCAATGATGACATTGTCCTTTGAAATCAAGCCATATCCCATAGTATAACCTTTGCTGTCATCTCCAAAAGTGATACTTGCGCCAGCTCTCTCTTCAAACTCTGTGAGCAGGGTAGAATCACCAGTCATGTGTCTTGAACAACCACTATCCAAGTACCAAAGATTCCTTCTGTTTCCCTGCACACATGAAAATCAAATCAAGTTGATTTTGGTACCCAAGTTTCCTTGGATCCTGCCTTGTTAGCTTTCTTCTTCTGTTTCTTAGGTCTTAACTCATTTGACTTAGGAATTTCAGATTCTTCCTTAGTCATTTGGGTTGGGCCTTTGAAACCACTAGATGCAACAGAATTATCATGCATGTTATGGCTAACAGGAAATGGCATGCTTGGTGCAAACATGTTATTCCAGTAAGGCATGCTAAATGGCATTTGAGGCATATTATATGCAGCATAATATGGATTAGGTGCAAATGGCATATTAGCAAACTGTACATTTATGTTCTGTGTATGCATAGCATTAACAGGCATGGGAGGCATGGCATTCATGTTAGAGAATTGAGGCTGAACAGACATGGGAGTAGGCATGGCAGATTTGCAATTAACAGACAAATGATTTACACTACCACACTTGACACAGATTTTTCTAGGAGCATATTTGTCAGGTGTGTAGTTATTATGTTTGTTAATTCCTACTTTACCATTCCTATTGTTTTTCCTTTTAGTCTCTGTTTTTACCTCTATCTTCTCAAGTCTGTCACTTAACTATTTGACAGTCATGTGACCAACATTAGCCTTCTTCCCTTTCTTGGCTTGATTTGACTCTCCTGAAACAAAGTTCTTGGAAACAGACCCATACTTTTCATTTAGCTTGGTTAATTTGGCTTTGCTAATGGGTTTGCTCACAGCCGACGGATGAGGATTTTTATCATTCGACGGATAACACTTTTTGTTATCCGACGGATAGTCCTCATCATCCGTCGAGTCTACATCTGTCAGCAATCCATCTACCAAAATAGGTTCTAGTTTCTCCTTATTCTT
The DNA here is from genome assembly GCF_009905375.1 of Apium graveolens. Taxonomy (NCBI): domain Eukaryota; kingdom Viridiplantae; phylum Streptophyta; class Magnoliopsida; order Apiales; family Apiaceae; genus Apium; species Apium graveolens. The sequence continues at coordinate 33,378,972 of NC_133649.1, read as the reverse complement.
TTTCCAGGCTTCATCATAAAAAGACTCAATTCCTTGAACCTTGGTGATTTGAGCATGAACATCTCTGGATGTTTTCCATGCTTTAATCACCTCCTGTTCACGATCGAGCTGCTTCTTTAAAACTTCTTCCTTTTTCAAGGACTCAGTTAATTCCTCCTTGGCAATTCTACACTCAATTTTTAGTTTCTCAAACTCAACAAACTGAGACTCAAGCACATTATTCCTCTCACTCAAAAACAAGTTGTTTTCTTTGATTTTAGCATTTTCTTTAGTGAGGGAATTAAGTGTAACACGCAAATGATACAATTCTGTAGACGTCATTTATTGCATCATTACACTCAACTTTAGATAAATGTGCAAGGTTTGTAGTGATTACCTGATTGCTTGAGGAACTTGTCTCTGTTTCATCAGACTTGGCCATAAGGGCTAGATTGACATAGCTGACATCCTCATCTTCATCCAAACCATCAGCTGCCCAGTCATTCTCTTGTGTAATAAAAGCCTTTTCCTTCTGTTTGAGTAGATCAAAGTATTTTTGCTTATAATCCACAGACTCAAATCTTTTCTTACTGGAATCTGACTTTCTACACTCATTTGCAAAATGCCCTGCCAAGCCACATTTGAAACACTTGAATTTTGATTTATCCACCATGTTTCTATTTGGCTTGGCAGCTCCAAAGTTCTTCTTGAACTTGAGCTTGGCAAATCTTCTTGAAAGGAATGCTAGGTGCTCATCAATGTCCTCCATGTCATCTTGGCTCAATGAATCTTCACTTTCTGCAGCTAGCCCTTTACCCTTGCTTTCACAGGCCTTTGAAGTTGATTCCATAACTTCCATCTTCACTTCCTTCTCCTTTTCCAGTTCAGCCACAAGTGCAATGGATCCTCCTTTCTTCTTTCCTCTCTCCATTCTTTCATCCTGCTCTATCTCAAGCTCATAGGTCTTCAGAATGCCATACAGTCTCTCCAAAGTAAACTCCTTATAATCTTATGAGTTTCTCAATGAGACTGTCATTGGTTTCCATTCCTTTGGAAGAGATCTGAGAAATTTCAGATTGGAGTCTTTAGTCTGATAGACTCTTCCATGCAATTTAAGAGCATTTAGTAGCTTTTGGAATCTACTAAAAATGTCAGTGAGTGACTCACTTTCTTCATTGTGAAAATGCTCATATTGCTGAATCAGGAGCTACATTTTATTTTCTCTTACTTGCTCAGTACCATCACCGATTATCTGTATTGTGTCCCAAACTTCCTTGGCAGTCTTGCAGTTGATGATGTTATCAAACATGTCTGCATCAACACCATTGAACAGAATGTTCATGGCCTTTTTATCTTTCCTGACTTGTTCAATATCAGGATCAGACCATTCATGCCTTGGCTTTGGAACAGATGGTTCATTTCCTGTTGCAGCTCTCATTGGAACATGAGGGCCTCTTTCTATGCAGTCCACATAGGCCTCATCTTGAGAAAGCATATGAAGATGCATCTTTACCTTCCAATGATGGTAATTATCTTTATCAAGAAAAGGAATCTTGACTCCAACATCTTTCTTGTTCATCTTGCTGAATTGTTTTGATCTTTAAACTCTTTATAGATTAAGAGCTTGCTCTGATACCAATTGTTAGTCCCTTAACAATATAGCAAGAATTACAGAAGGGGGGTTGAATGGAATTCTTGAACCTTTTTCTTGAAATAAAAATGTTCAACTCGATTATGGATATATTTGTTTTGATTAGCACAATGCGGAATGTAAACTTGAATGAATCAAAACATAAGTAATTAAAAACAAGAGTCTTTAAAAACTTTCTGGTGGATTTAAACAATTCCACCAGAGATATATTTAATATATCGAGAGGACTCTGTGTGCAGAAATGCTCACAGCTGCTTACAAAATAGAACTGCTAAGAACACAGGAAATGCTAAAGATAGTGCTTACAAAGATTTCTCTGTTGTTGTTTCTTAGCTATCTCAGTTATTTTTCTATTTGCTACTCTCTTGGTTTATATATTACCAAGATTACAAAGTCAAAAGAACTGAACAAATATAAAATATAACAGTCTTGATCTTTGCTACTTTTCGTCCTCTATTACCCAGTTAATGGGCTTCCACAGTGTATTTGTATCCCACTCAACGGTTGTGTGTCAGCTTTCACTGTTCAACTGATGTTTGAATCTTGATATGATCATCTGTCGACTTTCAGATCATCCGTCGATGACTTAATTGATCATCCGTCGACTGCTATGTTAAACATCCGTTGATAGTCATTTGATCATCCGTCGACTGCTGTGTTAAACATCCGTTGATACTCACTCGATGGATAATAAGTTAATCATCCGTCGGGACTATAATGAGTTATCCGTCGGGACTATAATTCTTATCCGTCGAGTGCTACATTATTTCACTAAGTAAAATCTACTTAGATGTTTTGTTTAGGTAATCATCAAGTACTCAACATATTCACAACAATCATCCAAGTCATCATCTTTTTCATCCATTTGAGTCCTTGGTAGCATTTTGTCTGCATTCTTCATATATTTACCAAAAATCTTAATCATCTCCACATCCTCATGAGTTTTGTTCTTTTTAGTCTTCAACTTAGTCTCAATGGTCATCATCAATTTCTTGTTGTCCATGACACATTGCTTTGGCAGTTGGAAATGTTTGTATCTTCTAATGTTGGGGAAAATTTAGGACACTCATTTGCTTGGTTGTAGGTAGGCTTCAGTGAAAGCTCCTATTTGACCATTCTTGAGTTCATGAAGAAAAAGAGTGTCCTCTGAACTCATTGTGACGCCCTCAATCTCGGGGTTAGGAAATGAGGACTCACACACCTCTAATCTAATAATTAAATATGCATAAACCCCGATTAACTACTAACAGGATCAACAGGATAAAGTATGAGACAAGATCACAACTACCAATCATAAAATATAACTTACAAACCCAAAATATTATTAGATAACCAACATCGATTCCGGTTGGGAACCGACAGATAACTCATTGTATCTTTATACACATCTTTCTAGGCGCGAGCTCACTCATGATTACCACTACCTGCTCTGGCAACCGGAAGCCCTCAACACGGTAGGGACCACCAGGTACGCTCTTACGAGCAGTGCGCCTTAGCCTGGCCATCTTCTTGCTTAACTGCCATAATTAGATTAAGACGAAACAAATGAGTATAAAACTCAGCAAGTAACTATATAGCAGTTCTACAATATCAAATCACAATATGCTTTAACAAACTAGGGCATTCTACTTTATTTAATCTAGGTGGCAGATTTCCATCTTTTTGGGTGAAGGAAAGGTTTCTGAAGAATAGTATGGGGCTTTCAAGGAACAAGGCTCAAAGCAGGACAAAAGCCGACATTCATTACAAATCATTGCAGGATCAAAATAGATCTTTTGATAGAGGAAAGCAACAGTATTTCAAGATATAGAATCAATCATATGATCAACAATTTCAAGAATCAGGGTTCTCGAGCTTTAAGCTCCACAATAACATAATCAACTCTTTTCAAGGCAATATAAATCATTTTCATTTTCAAAATCAATTTACTGAACAAAAGTTTCAGTTCCCTTTTAAATAATCAATTAGAACCCTTCATTGGATCACTTTATCTTTCCATTTCATTATATACGGGTGATCAGCCCGTATCGACCTCCATTCCGGTCTTTAAGGTACCAATCGGCATAATTTCAGCCTTAAGTTAGACTAGCCCCGCTAGCCTCTTACCATGACTGGACTAGTCCCACTAGCCTCTTACGTTCTAATCCAATCCATCAGGAATTCATTTGGAAAACCTTGAGTTGGAAAAATAAGTAGGTTCTCAAAAATTCATTTTATCATTACCAAGCATTTGAAATCATTCGTACTTTTTCAAGTCGAAACTCATTCTTTATTCAGATTTTAAGGAAACAAAGTTCAGGGAGTGATTTAAAGATACGCAAGGAACAATTCATAAGAATTCTGTATCAAGGATAACAAAGCACAAAATTAGAAGGATCAGCATTGATTTAGGGATCAATAGGGTGATCAAGAGAAACAGGATATCATTAAACAGGGGTAACAAAGATAATTAAAAGGTTCAATATAATTCATGGCTTAATAGGTAACTTGAACAGAAAAGATAGATTATCAAAGGGGGAAATCAATAGGCTTATCAATAACAGGTTATCAAGAACAAGGGTACTTCAAATCAATATCAGGGTTTCATAAAACGAGGGTTTTATACTTAAACAGTTCAATACTCTACATGGTATGAACAACATTCTCTTTATAACCATTTACATAAGTAATCAGAGTTACTTGCCTGAATTTGCTTTCCTGAAGGTTGAACTACTGCCACCTAGTAAATCCTTTCCTTTCCTTTCCTAGCCTGAATGCCCTCACGCTCCGAATCTACAATAAAACCAAAATCTTAATCAGACTCTCAACTCTCGTTCCCGGAACGATCACTCTAAACAATAACTCGATTATATCTTTGACTCGAGTATACGAATATAGCTTATATATATAAGCACATAGCACATAGCATGTAGCATATAACATATCTTTCTCGTAGCTTTTATACCCTTATATACTTAACAATCAAAGCGTACTCGCTTAACCTTGGCTATTTCTCAAATCACACTAATATAACTCGTATGAGTACAAGATTTATTCGCAACCAAACATTTACGTCCATAACTATCACTTATATCTTTTAAAATCATTCAACTTAGTTCCCTTTTTCCTTTGTTCCTTAGTTCGAACCACATACTACAATTAAGCAAACAAATTCATAGATATTCATTTATACACTTTCAATCATCCTTGTGATCATCAAAATCAAGTTTTTGACTCTTAATCCCTATGGCCTATTCGGCCTTATCATACAAAATCAATCAAATACGTACTTTGAATCATATAACCACATAACTCATTCAAAAACCATTAAAGAATCATTCCCCCTTCTTTTAATCATAAAAATTCGAACCATAATTATATATATACAATCAAATTTCTCAAAATTACACCATGCATCTTTAATCATAGCATAATCCAACAATTAAACTAACATCTCATTTTATCAACAATAATTCGAACCAAATCATACATACATGTTTGCATGCAATTCAATTTCAACTCATCATTATATCAAACACTTCATTTTCATCAAGTAAACCAACTAAATTCCCTAACACAATCGAATTTCACCTAAATCACAACATGCATCCACTTATTCATCAAATTAACCCCTTTTTAACTAAATTCCCATTCGGCAAAAACTTAAATTTACATCTCAAGGACAAATCAATGACATGCGTATCTTGATCTTCTTTAAAACTAACATGCAATCACTTTTATGCTATATAAACTTAGTATTTACCAAGATTATCTCACAAAAATCAAATTCCTCTTCTTAATTAGCAAAAAGCCGAAGCAAAAATCCACATGCAAACCTTAATTTTTGATTTTCTAAGCAACAATCATTTGCACACATTCATTTACTTCCTAACACAATTAATGGAATCATTTTATCAAGCACACACTCGATTTTCATCAAAGAAACAAAACCCTTTTTCAAATCTTCAAGAAATTATATCATGCAAAGCTAAAATCAAATGATCACACCATGGAAAATCCACCGGCTCTCCTTTGGATCATGGCCGGTGGTGGCCGAACTTGAGAGAGCCCATAATGGGTCTCTTCTCGAGTTTATGACCTCCAAACATGCTTAAATTCACTCTCATGGTTATGCATCAAGAAATGGTTTTTATTGAACACTGCCATTGTGATTAACCCACAAAACTTTTATAATTACTTACATGCAAATAGGAATTGAAGTATATACCGAAAATAACAACTAAAGGTAGCAATATCTTTGTGTTTGAGTATGTTTTGATGGTTGCATGCAAGTGAGAGAGGTGAGAGATGAGAGAGCCGAGAGAGAGTGAGAGAGAGTGTTCGAGAGAGAGAGGAAAGAAAAGAGAAGAGAGGAAAGAGTGAGTGCACGGGAAAGAAAAAGAAAATGGGGGAGGGAGGGGTGATTTTATACTCCACCAAAGCAAGGGCAAAATGGTAATCTATTAATTCCTTTTTGGCTCACACATTCTTTCTCTTTTTACTCAAATGCAACAAAATTCAAATATAAAATATATCTCTCTCGGAAAGTCGAGAATTATCGAAAATGACAATTTTAACACGTAGGTCTCGAAATTAGCTTTTTATCCATTACTCATAATAAGAATTTGAGCGAACGATTGATTTTATATGAATTTCGCAAACTTGCTTTAATAAATACATTTTTCACATAAAATCAATTTAAAAATGCAAAGATCAACTATCAAATTCACTCATCATTTTTAAAAAGTCTGTAGGACCATTACGAAGATAACAAAACAAATCCCTTGTTTTTATCTTACTCGAATGATTTTATAAAAATGCGCGAATGTTAATCAAACCTTTATTTAAATCACGTAATTCCTTTAAAATTCACAAAATTGACACAGAACACATAGTCATGCACTCAGTCAAGCAATCACACATATACAGTCACATAACGACTCAGGTCTGATCATAGAATCTATCCCTCTTTAATCTTTATCCTCTTTTACGCGTACCGGGTCACGTTCAGCCTGACGGCCCGACGCTCAGCGTTTCGATTACGCTTCTCAACATCTTTACCAATCAACACGTCACTTAGGACGAAATACTTTATTTACTCATTCATTTCATTCAATCACACATAATTCACATTTTATATTCTTTAACTCCATATTAGGGCGGGTTCCTTTCTACCTGACGGCCCGACACCACAGCTTATCTTTTAAGCTGACTCTTTAAATTGGAACGTTTTTTATCCACGCTCCTAAACTCTAGTATACAGATAAGACAAATAATCATCACTTAGTCACATAATTATAATCACATCACATAACACATACTTTATTCACTTAATTACGTCGCAAAATTCTCAGTCATCACAATCTACCCTCCTTAAAAGGATTCTATCCCCAGAATCTAATCTAAGCAAATAGATGGGGATACTTTTCTTTCATTTCACTTTCTAATTCCCAAGTCGATTCTTCGACTAATGGATTTCTCCACAACACTCTAACTAGAGGTACAACTTTATTTCTAAGCGTCCTTTCTTTTCGATCCAAAATTCGCACTGGTTGTTCCACATAGGACAAATCTGGTTGGATTTCCACTGGTTCCAACTCGATCACATGGCTCGCATCGGCATTATACTTCTTCAGGAGAGATACATGAAACACATTGTGCAGATGTTGCATTTGCGGCGGCAGCGCCAATTCATATGCCACTTTCCCAACTTGTCGCAATACTTCAAATGGTCCAATGTACCTTGGACTCAGCTTTCCTTTCTTTCTGAAATGAGTTAAACCTTTCCAAGGAGATATCTTTAACAAGACTTTGTCTCTAGTTTCGAATTGCACATCTTTCCATTCTTGACTTGCGTAATTTGCCTGTCGATCTTGAGCTACAATTAATCTCTTTTGAATCATTTCAACCTTTTCCTTCGTTTGCTGAAGTAGCTCTGGGCCAATTAACTTGTGCTCACTAACTTCATCCCAATAAGTAGGGGATCTACACTTTCTTCCGTACAACACTTCATAAGGCGGCATGCCAATACTCGCGTGATAACTGTTGTTGTAGGAAAACTCAATTAAGGGCAAATGATCGTCCTAATTTCCTTTGAAATCTATTGCATAGGTTTGTAACATATCTTCAATCGTCTGAATTGTCCTTTCACTTTGTCCGTTTGTCTGCGGATGATATACCGTACTCATTTTCAGTTTCGTTCCCAAATGATCATGGAATTGTCGCCAAAACCTTGAATTAAACCTTGGATCTCTATCAGACATGATAGATACAGGAACTCCATGACGCATCATGATCTCATCCAGATATAATTTGACCAACCTCTCTAATGAAAACCTTTCATTTATCGGCAAGAAATATGCTGACTTTGTCAACCGATCGATTACCACCCAAATCGCATTGTGATTTTACTTGGTTTTAGGTAATCCTACCATGAAATCCATCGCTATATGTTCCCATTTCCATTCGGGTATGTCCAGTGGCTGAAGCAATCCGCTTGGCCTTTGATGTTCCGCTTTAACTCTTTGGCACGTATAACATTTACTTATCCATTCCGCAATTTCCTTTTTCATGTTTGGCCACCAATAATTTTCTTTTAAATCCTGGTACATCTTCGTATTCCCAGGGTGAATTGAAAATCTTGAGTTATGCGCTTCTTACAAAATCTCGTGCTTTAGTTCCACGATATTAGGTATCCAAATACGTGAGTTAACACGATATATTCCTTTTCCATCCTTTTGAGCTTTAATTTCTTCTCCCGTCAACTTATCCTATTCGCGACTCATCACTTTCTCTTGACAGCATCGAATCTTTTCCAAAATTTCAGGGTGAAACAGCATTGCATATATAGCTTCACCTCCACATTCTGGAGTTTGCACCTCTATTTCCATCTTTTCAAAGTCTTTGATTAATTCTTCCGATGATGTTAACATATTCAACCTTTCTTTTCGACTTAAAGCGTCAGCTACCGTATTTGCCTTTCCAGGATGATAGTTTATCGCACAATCATAATCTTTGATCAATTCCAACCACCTTCTTTGTCGCATATTCAATTCTTTCTGAGTAAAGATATACCTTAAACTTTTATGATCCGTATAAATCTCGCATTTTTCGCCGTACAAATAATGCCTCCAAATCTTAAGAGCAAACACAATTGCTGCCAATTCCAAATCGTGCGTTGGATACTTCTGCTCGTGCGGCTTAAGTTGCCTTGACGCATATGCTATTACCTTTCCGTGTTACATTAATACGCATCCAAGTCCTTTATATGAAGCATCACTGAATATCACAAATTCCCCTTTATCATCTGGTAATACCAACACTGGGGTGGTTACCAATCTCTTCTTTAACTCTTGAAAACTATCCTCACACTTTTCTGTCCAAACAAACTTCTCGTTCTTTCTCGTCAACTTTGTCAACGGAACAGCAATCTTTGAGAAATCTTGCACAAATATTCTATAGTATCCGGCCAATCCCAGAAAACTTCTGACTTCCGTCAGAGTCTTGGGTCTTCCCCAATTCATTACAGCTTCTATCTTGGCTGGGTCCACTTTAATTCCTTCTTTATTAACTACATGACCGAGAAATTGCACTTCCTTTAGCCAAAATTCACACTTTGAAAACTTCGCATACAGTTTCTCTTTTCGCAGAATTTCCAAGGAAATTTTCAAATGCTCCTTATGATCTTCTTCCGTCTTGGAGTAAATCAGTATATCGTCGATAAACACAATAACGAACTTATCCAAATACTGCTTGAATACTCTGTTCATAAGATCCATAAATGCAGCTGGCGCATTCGTCAAGCCAAATGTCATTACCAAAAACTCATAATGTCCGTATCTCATTCGGAACGATGTCTTGGGTATATCTTCCGCTTTAATCTTTAACTGATGATACCCAGATCTTAAATCAATCTTTGAGAAACACGAGGCTCCTTTTAACTGGTCAAACAAGTCATCGATCCGCGGTAGAGGGTACTTATTCTTGATCGTCAACTTATTCAGCTCACGGTAATCGATGCACAACCGCATACTTCCATCCTTTTTCTTTACAAATAACACTGGTGCGCCCCACAGGGATACACTCGGTCGGATCACTCCTTTGTCCAACAACTCTTGCAACTGAGCTGCCAATTCCTTCATCTCGACCGGCGCCATGCGATAGGGAGCTTTCGACACTGGTTCCGTACCAGGAGCCAAGTCAATCGTAAACTCAATCTCTCTGTCTGGAGGTAGTCCAGGCAATTCATCAGGAAATACATCCGGGAAATCTCTTATTACCGGAATATCGTCGATCTTTACAGATTCTTTCTCCACGTCCATGACATGAGCCAAATAAACTTCGCATCCTTGACGTATTAATCTTCTTGCCTCAATAGCCGTTAGAAATTTCTTCTCTTGCCTCTTTCCTTTAAATATCACTTCCTCACCATCCTTGGTTCTTAACTTCACCTTCTTACTTTTACATTCTATTTGCGCCTCATGGTTTGACAACCAATCCATTCCTAGTATGGCCTCAAATTCTCCTAACTTAAAACGAATTAAGTCAGCAGAAAAGTGCCGACCTTCTATAGACAAATCACAATCAGGACAAATCTTATTAACAACAACTTTCTCTTGATTTGCTACCTCTATAATCAAATTAGGCTCTAGAGGGTACGCAACACAATTTAACTTATCAAGAATACTTTCAGAGATAAAAGATCTAGTTGCTCCAGAATCCATCAAAACTTTTACTTCTACTGAGTTTATAACAAGCATACCTGCTACCACGTCCACCTCTTGCACTGCATCTTTCATTATCATGTTAAAGGTTCTAGCTCTGGGTTGAGCTGATGGTGCTGGGAGAGATGGCGGTCCAGCAATTCTGAGAACATTAGCCTTCTACACAGGCTCCTTACAATTCCTGGCCATATGGCCCACTTTGCCACACTTGAAACAAGCTAAATCAGGCTTCCTTACTCCACTTGGACATTCTGAAGAATAATGCCCCTTCTGGTTGCACTTATAACATATTATATCCAACTTATTACACCTCCCGCGGTGTCTCTTTCCACAGTTCCTGCATTCTTGCATCTGAGGTCTGCTATCCTTCCCCGGTTGACCAGCTTTCTGGAAATGGTTCTTCTGAGCTCCATTCCCGGGTCTAAACTTCTGGAACTTTTGGTTCTGACCTCCACCATTCTTCCCAAACTTCCCTCTGAACTTTGAGCTTCCTTGCTCTTGCTTAGAGCTTTCAAACTTCCTCTTTCTTCCTTCATTTTCTCTTCGAGCAGCTTCCCCCTCACCTTCCACTATCATTGCTTTCTGAACCAATGCAGCATAGTTCTTAATCTCCAACATTGCTATTTGACTTCTAATCCATGGCTTGAGTCCCTGCTGGAACCTCTTAGCCTTCTTCGCTTCCGTATTCACGTACTCAGGTACGAACCTTGACAATTCTGAAAACTTCACTTCATATTCTGCTACTGACATTTCTTCCTGCCTAAGATCCAGAAATTTCATCTCCAATTGATCTTGCATATAGCTTGGCAAATACTTTTCCAGAAACATCTCGGTAAACTTCTCCCAAGATAAGTCTTTGCCTTCCAACAACGCCTTAGAAGACTCCCACCAGAAACTTGCTTCATCTTTCAAATAATAACTTGCGTACTGAGCTTTCTTATCATCCTTAACTTCTGCTAACTCAAAGGCTTTTTCCATCTCTCTTAACCATGACTGAGCTTTAATCGGGTCTGGTAAACCTAAGAACTCTGGGGGATGAACAGATTGAAAGTGCTTGAAATTTCCAACTTTAGGGGCCACAGGTTGTTGCAAAAGCTGAGCAAGTCTGCTCATCATGGTGGTTTCTAGGTTTATTTCTGGGACTTGGGTGGGAATTTCTTCTTCTTGGTGATCTGGTGAGTTGGACATTTCTTACAAACCTGATTGAGAAATTATTTAGCAATACAATAGCATGGCATGTATATATAACAACAATTTCTATGAAATCTCTTTTGTGAGTTTTAAGTTTTACCCAATTTGCACATGCAATCCTTATTACTACATAATTCTCATATCAGTGTTGTTTTACCATGGCACATAATAGGGTTTTATGAACTTTAAAACATGGTTGTAAGAAAACATGGTTGTATTAAAGCATGGCATTGAGAACAGTTTATAAGATAATCAAGGTACACAATGGAAAGCAATGACAACAGAATTATTTAATCAAAGGGTACATAGAGAATATTCTGGATATTAAGGTTCCGAAATAAGGTACAATAAATAGCAGGGTTAAACAGAGGAAAAACTGGAAAACATCCCCCTAACTACCCCTAACTTCCAACTACTACTACTACAACACTGGTCTGAAATACAACAAGATAAATGAAAAAGGGATCCCGACATCTGACCAAGTATCCCAAAGCCTACCGGCGCTGAAAAACAACAACAATCTACGGGCTCAACCAACAGTCCCGTCTAATCATCTAGAATCTCTCTCAACACAACCAACATCCAGCGAATGATCTTATGCAGCCTCCGGGCCTCAGCATCAGCATCACTAGTGGATGGTCCCTCATCCAATCTCCTCCTGGCAACCTGCTCCACCAACTGAATCCTAGCTCTCCACTCCTTCATCACCACTGAAGTCCTCTGCCTAGAATCCCGAATCAACCTATCTACCAAAGCTCCCAACTCAGGAATGCGGGAGTACACAAAGTCTCGGTCCTGGGCTAACTTGCCATCAACACTGACAGGAAAAGTCTTAGGCATCTCGGACTCTGGTTCAGGGGCAGGGGTCTTTGAATCTGGCCTCAGGGGTGAAATCCGTATGGGGATCTCACTACTCTCAGAAGGGTCCTCCTCTGGGTCTAAACTAACATACACAGGCTCCTTTGGAGAGGGTGGAACGGGGTCCACAGGGGTACCAGTCAAACTAATCTCTGAGTCTGAGTCACTACCATTACTAGGATCCTGAGAGAAAATACAAAACAGCAACCAAGAAACAATGTTAGGGTTAAATAAAGCTTCCAGCTAACTCACACCCTAACTCTAATTTCCGCTTTACCAATAAACACTTTCCTTAGACTATACCTAATTGTTATTCCTAGTGGACTAACAATGAGATTTACAGAAGGGGGGTTGAATGTAAATCTCAAAACTTTTTCAAGTTTTGAGCAGTTTTAAAGGCTTTGTGTTCAAGATAAACAAGTGTGTGAATTGCTTTAGGCTAATACAGACAGATATATATTCAAGCACTAAAGTAAAGAACACAACAGACCTTAAAAACTTTTCTGGTGGATTGTTGTTCCACCAGAGATGGTATTTCAGAAAATCTGTGATTCAAGATGTTGATCACAGCTGCATCCTAGTACAAACTAGATAATTTTTCTCTCAAGATTTTTCTAAACAGCACTGGAAAAATTCTTATCTAATTACTAGCTGCTACTTGGTTTATATATCACCAAGTGTACAAGTGAAGACAAAGATAAAAATACAATAATAAAATAAGTTCTCCACTTGTTTCTTCTCCATATCACTCAAGTACTTTGTTAACTATTGCCTCTTTGTACTAGAGTAGAACGGCTGCTTTTTTTGATGTTCCTGAAATTAGGCTTCCATATTTCAGTTATCTCTGACAACCCATGTGCCTCTGTCTGCTGTTATAACTACCACTTATCAACTGCTATTTAACAGAACATCCGTTGAAGCCTTCATCCGTTGATGGCTTTATCCGTTGATGTGTTAGCAGTTGAAGCTCTATCCGTTGAAGCTTTAGAGACATCCGTTGAAGCTTTGTTTCTCATCCGTTGAAGGTCTTTAAGATATCCGTTGATACCACTTCATTTATACAAAATTACAAGGCATGAAATATTTACAATTGGCCTTCCTATTTGCATATCTTCTAGTAGTCAACATGACTTATATTTTCTCTCAACTTCTAAGAATTATATCTCAAATACAGAGACTGAAATGTGCTACAACACTAGACTTATTTCTAAGTAAAGCTGCACCATCAACGGATAGCCAAAGTGGTCTTATCCGTTGAGGCTGCAAACACTAAACTTCTACTTAAGTGTTTTGTTAAATATATCATCAAACTAATGCACATATATTCCTAACAATCTCCCCCTATTTATGTCTATAAGAATTGTAGACATAAATTCAGGGTTAACTTGATGATAACAAAACACTTAACAAATATATGAATTGAAACTAAGTAGAAATTTAAAAGTGATGCAAAAGTGTATGTACTAGGAGGTAATTGAAGATTTACAGAATTTCCAAGGGTGCTCCTTTAGTCTGAGCAAATCATCTTTTTCTTCTTTGTTCCCTTGTTTTCTTTCCTAGCCCTTTGTCATTTTCCTCAATTTGGAGTTGGAGTTGTCTGTAGAATTCAGCTTCATCTTCATCACTGATATCCAACTTAGATTGCATTTCCTTGAGAGTTTCATTGCTGGCAATCTTGAGTTGGTCTTCAAGTCTGAAAAATCTTCTGACTCCTTTATCATCTCTGAATTCCATCAACCAATGAGGTGATTTGTGAATTGTAGTTCCCCTCTCTTGAATGAGTAAGGTTCTGGGCAAAGCATTGGGCTCCCTCCAAGTTTTCCTTATGTTGGAAATCTTGTTGAGAATTTCAGTCTTGGCAGTCATGGTAAAGCCAGAATCCTTTTGTATGGCTGAAAAGACTCTGATCAAGGTAGAGTAGCCTTCATTCAGAATCCTGTAGAGAGGCCATGTTCTTTCCCCAGCTCCTTTGTATCTGAACACCAATCTCTCTGGTAGCTGTCTGTAGGCAGCTATTCCCCTTACATCCTCCAGCTCATCCAGATAGAGTTCAATGTCTGAAATTTCTTTTATGTCACAGATATGAACATAATCATCTTTAGAAATGGGTGGCATAGGCTTAGGTTTTTGTTTTTGAGTAAATTTCTTAGAGGTTAGGGGAGGTGTAGATTTGGATTTTCTTTTCTGTTTCTTTGGTAGTGGAAGAGTGGTTAAAAAGGTAGGCAATTTGATGGTGTCCCAATCAATAGGTTCCTCTTTTGGGATGATTAGTTCACCATGGATGTTTATAGTGGGATCAGCAACACAAGGTTCAGGTATGGAAGGTAGTGGTTTAGATATTGATTTAGTTTCTTCAGTGTTATCTTCACTCCTTCTATGTGCCTTGGCCTTTCTTCTATTTCCCTTCTGCCATTCCTCTCTTTCCTCCATACTCTCATCAAATATACTCCCAAAAACCTCATCTAGGTTTGCAATCTTGTCTTCACCCCTGACTTCAATTCCTTTCTCTCCTTCAACTTGACTTGACTTTAGCTGTTGTTCAAGCTTTGCTTGTGCTCTTTTGTCAGCCTTGAGTTTTACAGCTTCTTTCTTCAACCTTTTGGTTTCTTCCCTCTTGGCCTTTGGAAATTTGGGATGTCCTTGCATCACACAGATACTCTTTCCCTCTCTAAAGATAATGGCCATTTTCATTCTTTCAACTATGTCCTTGGTCTCCTTAAGCTTTTTGATGTTAGCACCCAAAACTTTGTCTTCATCAGGCTTTGGAAGAGGAAAGTCCACTTCTTTCATCTGAGCAAAGTCTAGGGGGTTCTTTGTGGAGTCCTTGCTGGATCTAGTGTTGGGCTTGAGAACTATAGGTTTTAGATTCTTGAAAGAAGTCTCTCCAACCTTATTCCTCCTTTCTGGCTTGTGCTCCATAATGATTGGTTCAACCTTTGTGCTATGTTTCACAGATATTGATTTATCTTGTGTTGAGCCAAACATTTGTTGCACCCTTTCATCAATTCTCCTCCTTTGCTCTTTCACTTGAATTTCAGCTGCTGCTAGCTGGATTAGGTCAATTCCATCAGGCTTTCCTTTGAGTTGCATAATTGGAGAAGTAGTGATGGCAGGAACTAGCACTTTAGATATCTGGATTTTTGTAGATGGCTCTCCTTCCCCTTCCCTTTTTCTCTCCCCCTTTTTGTTATCATCAAGGAGAGGGGTCAAGCCTTGTGCCTTTGCCAGCTGCATAAGTAGACTTGTTTGAGATTGTTGGTTGTGAAGAATGTTAGCCACAGAATTTTCAATAACTTGGACTCTGTCTTCTAACTTAGCCAGCCTCTTTTCAGTATTTGAATCCTTTTTCAATCTCAACAATAAGTCCTTCATTGTACCATAGGGCATGACTGAATCCAATTTTTCAGAATTGTAGGATTTCAAGTCAGCAATATCCTTCTTGAGTTCATCCATACTCTGATTCTGGCTTACTTGCTGCAACTTCATGAGATGCAGTGAGTCCAGATGAGCTGTAAGGATTGCCTTGGTACCAGCATGTGAAGTTTTCTGAATGGCCTGTTGGATAGTACTGATTTGTTTGACTAAGGAGACATTGAATTGCCCCGGTGTAGACTCCTTTGTCAAGGCCCATTCAGGTAAATTTGGAATAGAACTAGGGCTTTCATCTCCCCCTAAGTTCATGCTTCCATCAAAAGAAATAGAGTCATCATCATCAGAATTTACTCCAAATTCCTCAGATGACTCACCAGCTATAGAAGGCATCTTGTTAATAGCAGCTTTATCCCTTTGAAGAGATTCTGTTGTATGTACTAGATGTAGTATCTTTTCTGCCTCCTCATTGCCCTGAGCAGCCAACAAATGATAGGCTGACATAGGATGAGAAAAAGTGTCAGCATCCAAGGAAATGTTATCAATTACAGCTTTGTAATGTTGCTGAAATTGTCTTTCCTTTTCAGCATCATCCACAATCATTGACTCATTAGCAATGGCTGGATTCACCCTTATATCTGTTGTACCTGCCTTTCTCTCTTTTTCTCTATATTCTTGCATCAGGGGCTCCCCCTGGCTCACACTCCTCACACCCTCACCTTCACCTACTAAGGTGGTACTCCTCTCACTTACTTTTGCCATGCTGGAAGAAATAGCATGCTTATTTGAGCTCTCAATCTCTCCTTTTGCCTGGGAGCAACCCAGCCTCTCACTCAAATTGTCACTCCCTTCCCTCAGTCCTAAAAGTGATTGTACAGTAATCATGTCTTCTACACTTGGAATTGTTTCAGTTGTGTGTGTAGAGACTATCAACGGATATGGAATAGCCGTTGAAGGTGACACTGATGGTATCAACGGATAACTGCTGTTAAGCTTATCCATTGAAGAACAACCACTTGTCAACGGATGAGTGATATCCGTTGAAGAAGGAAAAGAAGTAGAAATTGAAAGTGATATAACTGTTGAATCTGTGTGGATTGATTTGAGTTTTGGTGATACAGATCCTTCAATTACATCTGAAAGAATTTGCGGGTGATCCAACAAATCATCTAAAAGATGATGATCACCTGTTTTTGAGTGGGGCTCCTCCCTGAGTTGTAAAGAGGGAGAATCAGGAATTGATGGGAATAACATATCCACATCCAGAGATGGTGATGAAGTGTGTGTTGATTGATGTGTGTTAATTGTGAGAGAATGGGGCTGTGACTCCACATTTGTTGGAGCCACATCAAACTGAGTTTGAGAAGGCATAGATACAGATGGATGTATCTGTGCAGTGTGTGCACCCTGTGTAGAAGATTGGGTTCTAGCCCTCTTTCTTCTAATAAAAGCTTTTGTTAGTGAGTGTTTGGCTTCTGTGTCCCTCCCTCGTTTGTTCTGTGTTCCTGGTTGGGAACTATTTTCAATAGTTGCATCCTTTTGGGAGAATGCAGCTAGGGATGTGCTAGTAACCTTTTCAACCACCACAGCTTTTTGAGAAACTGTGGCTTGGCTAGCTTGGGAAACACTTATCTCTCCTTCCTTATCCTGGGGGTTTCTTTGATGTTCACCCCTCCCCTCACCACTCACACCCTGTTCACTCCCCTCAGGGTTAAGGGTAGGTGTTACAACTGTTGTCTTTTGAGAAACAACAGAGGTGGTTTTCTTTGTCTTTGATTTTGAAATTTTAGTTTTGGTGACCTTGGTAGGAATCTGTTGGGGCATTGTCACAGATTCCATGGGCACACCAGAAGATAAAGAAATAGAGGGGTTGGAAGAAGTAGGAGTTGTAGAAACAATTACCTCACTTACCTGAGGTGCATCCATGATTGGTAAATATACCAATGGTACACTGCTGTTGAGATCCATTCTCAATAAATCTGCAAGAACTCTTTTCTCTTGTGCCCAGCACTTGAGTTTATTATTCTCATTGGTTATGACCAAACCTTCAGCAACATGGTTAGCCAATAACATAAAGAATCTAGCATAATAGATGTTATTAGGTCTATTAGCTTTGTTACCTAATCTAGTACCCAATTCTAGCATAACATAATTGCTAAAGTTAAAATACCTATCAGAAACAAGCATATAGAGCATATTAACAAGAGATGAAGTTATGGCATCAAAATTACTAATTTTCCCAGAGAAAACCTTGATAAAGGCATCCCCAAGAAAACTCCATTCTTTCCTAAGGCCTTTTCTTTTAATACCCCCTAAACTAGCAGAGTTAAGAGAATAACCTATGGAATCTAACATGCTGGATACATCATTATCAGTGTGTGGTGTTATGGCATTGTTCTCAGGCAATTTAAAACATGCTAGTAAATCATCACAGTTAACATAGTGATTTTTACCTTTGAGAGTGAAAGAGATGGTCATATCTATGGAGTTGAACTCAGCAGTTGTCCAAATCTCCTCGACTACTTCACAGTAAATCGTTGGGGCTTCCAGCATTGCATAGCTAAGTTTACAGTTTTTGATGAAGTCCATCATTTTGTGATAATCTGAGTGGGCTTCATTCTTTGCTACCAAAGCTATGAAATTGTTCTTCTCATAGATGAACCCAGATTGAGACATAATTTTTACTACAGGTGCCATTGTTGTAAGTAGAAGTTGCAGAGAATAACTTAAAGGTTTTGCAGAGAGAAAATGGTAAAAGCTTTGAAATTTCAAGAAAGCGTAAAGTAAAAATGAAAAATCAGAAGGGCTTATATACTTTCTCAAATTAAAAAGTATAAATAAAAGATTAAACAATAAATATATGTTAGTGAATTTCAGCCGTTTAAGAATAAACTGTAAGTATTCTAAAAACTACCTTTAAAACAAATACATACAGCTGTATGTATGAGTATCAACGGTTAAGAAAATAGAATCAATGGCTGTGAACCACCTGAATCGACTGATGTGACATTTCAACGGATAAAGTAAACTGTCATCCGTTGAAAGGTACTTCAGTTTTATCCGTTGACGGATAAAAATTCCAGAAATGTATATGTCTTTCAACGGATAGTGAACATCCGTTGATGGAACAATTTTGACTTTCAACGGATAGGAAATACCCGTTGATGGAATAATCTGTGTTAAAAAGTCAAATTTGTTCTAGCAACTAATACATTTCAGGCTACAATTCAAATTGCAATAAGGACATAAATTTTATGAGTAATTAAGCATACCTAGCTCACTTACCAATCTTGTGAATGTTGATTCATCAAGTGGCTTGGTAAATATGTCTGCAATTTGTTGTTCACTTGGAACAAAATGTAGTTCCACTGTACCATTCATGACATGCTCCCTGATGAAGTGGTACTTGATATCAATGTGCTTGGTCCTTGAGCGCTGCACAGGATTCTCTGTTATGGCTATGGCACTTGTGTTGTCACAAAAGATAGGAATTCTATCAACATGAAGTCCATAATCAAGGAGTTGATTCCTCATCCATAACACTTGAGAGCAGCAACTTCCAGCAGTAATGTATTCAGCCTCAGCTGTAGAAGTAGAGACTGAATTTTGCTTTTTGCTAAACCATGATACAAGCTTGTTTCCCAGGAATTGGCAGGAGCCTGTTGTACTTTTCCTGTCTATTTTGCAACCTGCATAGTCTGTATCTGAATAACCAATTAGATCAAAGCCAGATTCTCTAGGATACCAAATACCTAAATTTGGTGTACCCTTGAGATATCTGAAAATCCTCTTGATAGCAATTAAGTGAGACTCCCTAGGATCAGCTTGAAATCTAGCACGCAGACATGTAGCAAACATTATATCTGGTCTACTGGCAGTTAAATATAAAAGTGAACCAACCATGCCTCTATAACTTGTAATGTCCACAGACCTTTCAGTCTTATTCAATTCAAGTTTGGTGGCAGTGGCCATGGGAGTTTTTGCAGATGAACATTCCATTAAGTCAAACTTCTTTAAAAGATCATGAATATATTTAGTTTGACTAATGAAAATTCCATCACTAACTTGTTTAACTTGTAAACCAAGAAAATAGGTTAGTTCTCCCATCAGGCTCATTTCATAATTACTTTGCATTAGCTTAGCAAACTTTTTGCAAAGTTTATTATCTTTAGAACCAAATATTATGTCATCTACATAAATTTGAACATGTATACTAGAGCCATTAACATTCCTAAAGAAGAGAGTTTTATCAACAGTACCTCTAGTGAAGTGATTCTCCAAAAGGAATTTTGATAGGGTTTCATACCAGGCTCTAGGTGCTTGCTTCAGTCCATAGAGTGCTTTCAACAGATAATACATATAGTCTGGAAAATTTGGATCTTCAAACCCTGGAGGTTGACTTACATAGACTTCTTCCTCCAATTTCCCATTTAGAAATGCACTCTTGACATCCATTTGATAGACTTTGAAATTGGCATGGGCTGCATAGGCTAGAAAAATTCTGATGGCTTCAAGTCTTGTAACAGGAGCATATGTTTCATCAAAATATATTCCCTCTTGTTGAGAATAGCCTTTAGCAACCAATCTGGCTTTATTCCTTATGACAATGCCATTTTCATCCATCTTATTTCTGAATACCCATTTTGTGTCAATAGGACTCTTGTTCTTTGGTTTGGGTATCAGCTTCCAAACTTTGTTTCTCTAAAATTGGTTCAGCTCTTCCTGCATAGCTAATATCCAATCTGGATCCAACAAAGCTTCTTCCACTTTCTTAGGTTCCTCCTGAGATAGAAAACTACTATACAGACATTCATCTTGAGTAGCTTTTCTTGTTTGCACTTTAGATGATGCATCACCAATGATCAGTTCAAAGGGATGATTTTTGGTCCATTTCCTTTGAGGTGGAAGATGTGCTCTAGATGAGGTGGCCTCAGTATTGTCATGATGTGAGACAGAGTGTTGATTAGTTGAAACTCCCCCTGAGTTGTTGGTTCTTTGCAGGGAATTTGGAGTCCTATCAACTGATGATGTAAATCGATTATCCGTTGATGAACTATGATCAACGGATGCTTCATTTTGTACTTCAACGGATGATGCACTATGTCTTTCAACGGATACTGCATTGCCTCTATCAACGGGTGCAGAATTTTGTGCATTATCCAAGGGCATATTTTGAATCCCTTTTGAAGTGTCATCTCCATCGATCTCCTCTTCACTATCATCACAATATATCTCAATGTTGTCAAATTTGAGTCTCTCATGGTGTCCCTCATCTGTTAGTCCATCAATCTTTTTATCATCAAACACAACATGCACAGATTCCATAACAATGTTGGTTCTTAGATTGTAGACCCTATAAGATTTTCCAGCTGAGTAACCAACAAATATCCCTTCATCAGCCTTTGCATCAAACTTCCCTTTATGGTCAGATTGATTCCTCAGTATAAAGCATTTACATCCAAAGACATGAAGAAAGTTTAGAGTTGGTTTTCTTCTCTTGAACAACTGATAAGGAGTCATGCCTTTAGCTTGATTGATCAAAGAAATATTCTGAGTGTAGCAGGCATAATTAACAGCTTCAGCCCAGAAATATGTTGGTAACTTTGATTCTTCAAGCATTGTTCTGGCAGCCTCAATCAAAGATCTGTTCTTTCTTTCAACTACCCCATTTTGCTGAGGTGTTCTTGGAGCTGAGAACTCATGCATGATTCCATTTTCTTCACAGAACAACCTTATTGACAAATTCTTGAACTCAGTTCCATTGTCACTCCTGATATTCCTAACCTTCAAGTCAGGATGATTATTGACTTGCCTGATATGATTGATAATGATTTCACTTGCTTCATCCTTTGATCCAAGAAAATAGACCCATAAAAACTTTGAGAAATCATCTACAATCACTAAGCAATATCTTTTTCTTGCAATTGACAATACATTGACTGGTCCAAACAAATCCCTATGCAGCAGCTGTAATGGTTCATCAATTGTTGTTTCAAGCTTCTTTTTGAATGATGCTTTCCTTTGTTTGCCTTTCTGACAAGCATCACACAAACCATCCCTTGAGAATTCAACTAGAGGAATTCCTCTAACTAAGTCCTTTTTGACTAGATCATTCATTGTCTTGAAATTCAAATGGGATAGCTTCTTGTGCCATAGCCAACTCTCAACTGAACTTGCTTTGCTGAAGAGACAAGTAATAGATTCTGCATCTGTAGAGTTGAAGTCAGTTAAGTACACATTCCCTTTTCTAACTCCAGTTAGAACCACTTTGTTGTCTTTCTTGCTGGTGACAACACAGGCTTCTGAATTGAAGGAAATTGTATTCCCTCTATCACATAGTTGACTGATACTCAGTAAGTTCTGCTTGAGACCATCAACTAATGCAACTTCATCAATGATGACATTCCTTGTTGAAATCAAGCCATATCCCATAGTAAACCCTTTGCTGTCATCTCCAAAGGTTATGCTAGGGCCAGCTCTCTCCTTAAACTCAGTGAGCAGGGAGAAATCTCCAGTCATGTGTCTTGAACAACCACTGTCCAAGTACCATAGATTTCTTCTTTTTCCCTGCACACCATAAAATCAATCAAGTTGATTTTGGTACCCAAGTTTCCTTGGGTCCATTCCTGTTAGCCTTTCTCCTAGACTTCATTCCTCCTGCATCTTTAGACTTAGGTAACTTTGAGTCAACCTTGATCTTAGATGTAGTTGGTTGAGGTGTAGGGTTAGTCACAGAATCATTTAGCACATTTGGAATTTGATAAGGCATGGATTGTGCAAGCATGTTATTCCATATTGGCATATTGTATGGCATAATAAATGCAGCAAGATAAGGATTGTTAAAATATGGCATGTTTGCAAAATGTGCATAAGGATTCTGTTGAGACATAACAGGCATAGCATGCAGAGGTGATGCAGACATATTAGGCATGGAAGAGGGTACAAGTATGGGAGTTTTTTTAATAGATTTGCAATTAGCAGATAGATGATTAACACTACTACAATGCACACAGCTTTTTCTAGGAGCATACTTATCAGGTGTGTAATTGTTATGTTTGTTAACCCCTACCTTCCCATTTCTATTAGATTTCCTTTTAGTTTCCTTTTTATCCTCAACCACTTTGAGCCTATTCTTTAACTGTTCTAAGGTCATGTGTCCTATATTCACCTTACTGAAATCTTTGGATGTGCTTGCTTCTCCTTTGACAAAGTTCTTGGAAGGTGAACCAAACTTTTTGTTGAGTTTCTTTAAATTTTCACTTTTAGAAACATCTGCCTGTTTTAATTGAGGAACCTTCAATGGATGCTCCTTTTCTTCCTTCAACGGATAACTTTCATCATCCGTTGATTCCACATCCGTTGACAGCCCATCAATTAATTCCAGTTTCTTTTTGTTTTTATCACAGGCAGTCTCACAGAATGATTCAATTCCTTGGACCTTGGAAATTTGAGCACTAACATCCCTAGATGTCTTCCAGGCTTTAATCACCTCTTGCTCTCTCTCTAATTGATTGGAAAGTATTTCTACTTTCTTAACAGATTCAGCTAGTTCATTTTCAACAGATATACAATGTAGCTTAGTTTTCTCTAGGTCAATCAACTTATCTTCTAACACAGCATTTCTAATACTTAAAAATAGATTGTTCTCTTTAATCCTACTATTTTCTTTAGCAAGAGATTTAAGAGACACACACAAATGATACAATTCAGTAGACATGTCATTAAAAGCATCATTGCACTCTTCTTTAGTAAGCTGTGTTAAATCAGTAGTGATTACCTGGTTGCTTGATGAACTAACTTCATTTTCCTCAGAATCAGCCATGAGAGCCAAGTTGACATATTCCACATCTTCATCCTCTTCTTCTCCATCAGCTGCCTAGTCTTTTTCTTGAGTAATGAAAGCCCTCTCCTTTTGCTTGAGCAGATCAAAATATTTCTTTTTGTAATCTACTTGGTCAAATTTCTTCTTTTCAGAAGTTGGCTTTCTGCACTCACTTGCAAAGTGTCCACTTATACCACAATTGAAACACTTGAACTTGGATTTGTCCACCATGTTCTTATGAGGTTTAGTGGCTCTAGTGTTTTTCCTAAATTTCATCTTTGCAAATCTCCTGGACAGAAATGCAAGATGCTCATCAATACCATCAGAGTCATCTTGGCTGGAGTTGTCTTCATTCTCAGCAACTTGCTCCTTACCCTTGCTTGATTCTGATTTGCTTGTGCCATCTTTGGAGTTTGATGTAGATCTCACAGTTTCTTGTCTGCATTCTTTCTCATTTTCAGCTACCAAGGCAACTGAACCTCCTTTCTTTCTTCCCTTCTCCAATACCTCATCCTGTTCCAGCTCTAGTTCATAAGTCTTCAAGATTCCATATAATCTTTCAAGAGTGAAGTCCTTATAATCTTGAGAATTTCTCAAGGAGACGGTCATGGGTTTCCATTCCTTTGGCAAGGATCTTAAAAATTTAAGATTTGAATCCTTCACCTGGTACACTCTACCATACAGCTTCAGTCCATTCAACAGCTTTTGGAATCTATTGAATGTGTCATTTAAAGATTCATTTTCTTCAAAATGAAAATACTCATACTGTTGAATGAGAAGCTGCATTTTGTTTTCTTTTACTTGTTCTGTACCTTCACACAGTAGCTGAACTGTGTCCCAAACCTCTTTGGCAGTTGTGCAATTTATCACATTATCAAACATATCCTTGTCAAGACCATTAAACAAAATGTTCATAGCCTTCTTATCCTTGTGGACTTCTTCTGTGTCTTCCATTGTCCATTCTGCTCTAGGTTTTGGAATGGATTGACCAACAGCAATTGTGGCTGTAACACCCCCAGATCCGGGGTCGGGGATCCGGGTCGTCACGAGTTCCACTTCCCTTAACAACACCCAATCTTATTAAACAATCAACTACTCTTTACTGTGACCCCGCAATATACACACACACACCACAAGTTATAGTCTCAGAGATGAATATCCAAAAAAATAATCACAAGTCGTTTTATTCCACAATTAAGTCAATACACCTTAAAAAGGTTTCTGAATAAATTTACATTTCTTTGCCATTATTACAATTCATAATATACATAAGTCTAGTACATTACTAGTTGAAAACTTAGCCTATTGGTAATTTCTACCTCAGCTACAGCGGCCTGAACGCTTCCGGAAAGCTGCGGAACGTTTCCTATCCGCTTGCGAATTGGGAGCTTGGTCCTGTTCATCTTATCTATCTGATGTTGTGTGATGAAAGAAGAAAGCAAGGGTGAGCAGCAAGCCCACCAAAATAATATGTATAATGATTAACAATATATGAGCCTACTCATAATACTCATGAAAGTCTTGGTCAAAAGAAATGAACCAAGTTTGATATCTTAATGCGATGAAGTCGCAAAATATTCAGTATATATACATATATACTTTTCAAAATATTGGAAGTCCTCTTCCATGCATAATATGCACAAAGTCCCAGTGTATAACTGTATAAAAAATATCGTTGCAAGGTGATCTCATATATCTAACCTTGTCTCAACGTTTTTCTGAAAATCTTTGTCATGCATAAGATAATCATTTACTTGATATAAGTTTAAAAGATGAAGTTACAAGATACCCCAATATACTTATATCTTTCCCAAATACTACTTGAACTACCACCGTTCAAGTTATAAATTAGCTTCAAAAGTTCATCACATAGATGAGACTATAAGACAAGATTTGAATAGATTAAATCTTTAAAATATTATCAAAATAAAATGAAGTTACGAGATACTTCATTTGATGTAAACATCATTTTGAAAACTTGACCCTGCCAACACTCAACAATCGCCCAACCGTAGCCTTTCTATCGAAGTGCTCTGGGTAGTGTTGCAGAAATTATCCAATTGGATGATAAACTCATTACGGGAGTTTGCCGCGCCAGGAAGACCACTTACGATGATCAGTCGTAGTAGTACAACCCCACCATTTTCTACATGTAGAGGAGAACCTGTCGGATTTACTTGTCAACCGAACACTGAACTCCTAAGGAATGGACCGCCTTAGCGGAACTTCCAGGCCATATGGGCCAATATAATAAGGCTGGGCCGGCGCTACTCGGCCACTTACGCCACTCCTAGTTCAGATGAAATCCATGACTCTGAAACGTAAAGCTCGTCCCCACTTTCCCCAAGTAGAAACTTGTTGATACGGCTCCACCAAGAGGTCGTATCTATTTGGAAAGGAGAACTCACCGATATTTCCCAGGCGATGCCTGTTAATGGATTAACTTATTCCAAGAATTTTACTTCCCGAGTGTTGGGTAAGTAATCAATTCATTTAACAAAACAGCAACCTTGTTGCGAATATAAAACACACCACAGAGCCGGATCCCTCAGGTTTTGAGCGAGTATTTAAATCCCCTTCGAAAGGAGGATCTTAAATATATAAAAAAATGAGTTTTGGGATCCGCTCTAACTTTTAAAAATCATTTTGAAGACTCGCAAAATATTTTTAAGAATGTTTGGAGTGAAGCTGATTTAATGAAGTAAATCAGTCCCCAGAATATTTAGAAAATGTCTGAATATTATTATTTAAATAATATTCCCATAAAGAATAATCTTTATAAAAATAATTGAAGTAGAAGTATTAAAACTTATACTTGAAATGAATAGCAAATAATCAAAGATATACTTATACGAAAGTAATATCTTTATTTGAATAATCAAAAATAAGTTTGATTATCGACACCTTATTCTTTAATACAATAAAGAATATTATTAAGTAATAAGCGGAGTCATAATACCTCGAATGAATACTATAAATAATATTCATAAAATAAAGGAGTCATACATCCTCAAATGAATATCCAAGTAATATTCAATAATAATATAAACCGAGTCATAAGCCCTCGAATGAATATTCAAATAATATTCAAATAATAAAATAAAGGTATCGAATAAACCTTATTCGATCCATAGTTTTAAAAACTATATCCATATATATATAAATATATATATATATAATATACTCGGGAACATCGACTCCCGGTTTAGAAATATGTTCACCTTTTATCCCCTATACTAAGGGTATACGCAACTACTTGCTTATTTCTAGCATAGGTATTATGCAACTATAAGCATTAAAATCAACAGATAGATAACCAGATTACGAAACAGACATGCATATATACCATATCAGCATGCTCCAATATATCGCAAAATTTGCTAATAACAATCATGCACTATCACAAGATAATGCATATACATATATTTACATCACAACAACAGTATATCGGGTAGAAAACTTGCCTGAGCGACTGGGGGTTACGAATGGCTCGGGACGAGTCTGGTAACCTACAAACAACAAGTAAGTTGGAATTAAACCAAAGTCACTTGTACATCTATACTCTAACCAACTCAGACTCTAACGCTCGTTTTGCGCTCACTGATTTGCTTAAGTCACTCGGGTACCCTCGGCTCCACCATTTTTAATAATTTAACCTTTACGAGTTTTAAAGCGATTCCTTCGCGAGTGTCTTACCAACTGCCTAACACACTTACCATAAATGTTTCATACATTAATTAACCCTTTTTGGTCTTTAACCTATGTTTCAAAGTAAGGCGAGGGAAAAAGTTTCGTTCGCGAAACACCGTTACTTGAAACGGTCGTTTCTCCTAAACCGTGCATCGGAATCGAACGAACTACATATCAAAACGAAGCTCGTAACATGAGCTATCTAAACATGGCAGTGGTCATAATCTAGCAGGGGGTTCTCGGGTCCTAATGCTATGCACAAAAACAGTCCAAAGAAAATCGGACGTTACGACGGCTATGTTTACGTGATTACCAATATTTATACCACTCCAATTCTTTACCAATTCACTACAAACCACCCAACCATCATCAATACATCAAACACAACTTATATCAAGGCAAAGTCAGTCCATAATCTCAAGGTTTTCCAACTTATTCAACCGCAAACATGATCTACTAACCATAACTTAAGATTCATTAACCATTAACCAAGATTCATATCCAAAATCACCACAAATCCAACCAAACTATCTAACATACATGGATCTTGCTATACATACATGGATATTTCTATATATACATTAATCCATCCATAAACTCATCAAAACTCAAAGTTCAAACTATAAGTTAAAGGTGAAAGTTGTTTATACCTCCTTGAAGCTTCCTAACACAACCCAAGAGCTTTGAATGCCTAAAAGAACCTTGATCCTTGCTTGTATAACCTTAATCTTTCATAAAAATTCAAGAAAACTAAAGTTATTTCTTGAAGGTTACTATTCACCATCTTCTTCCTTGAATTATTGGAAGAGATTGTGAAGGAATTAGGAGCTTAAACTTATAGCATATCCATATCTATGTACAAGGAAGCTTAGATAATTACCTTGTGATTTAACAATGCTTGGAACTTGATTTTTGAAATTCTTGCCCTTGAAAAAGATGAAAAGCCGAGAGCAAGATGATGAGAATGAAATGATTTTGTGTTTTTTGATTTGTTTGGCTTAGCTTGGTTGTTTTTTTGTTTTGTTTTTGGTTAATTACCTTAATAACCTTATATTTGTGTGGTTATAAACCAACCACACCTCCTCCTTCCCTATGTCATGCTTACATCACATTGCTATGTCATCCTCCCTTCCTTGTCCTCTTCTCATTGGTTGGGTGACATCACTTCCTCTAATCCCTTTGCTTAACTTCCTAATTGTTTGCCTAATGATCGCTGATCTGTTATACGGTTCGCTTAACTTTCGTTTTCGTTTATCGTTTGAGGGATCATACCCGGGATCTTATTACTTAGGTTCCCTTAACCTTTCTCAATATATTATATTCCTTTTATGATCCTCTCCTATAATCCTTTAATTTAAATCCTTTTTATCCTGTTACCTTATACTCAATTATCTCCGTATCTAGTGGATTTCCGGGAAAAATCAAAGTGTTCGGATTTGGATTCTGACGATCTTTACATACACTTATATCCCATATAAAGTACTAATAAAATCTCAGAATATCCATATCAGAACCCCTACATAGTGTGGCATGAAAAGTTTTCTCATTCAGCAAAAACACTATTCATAAGGGTTTCAAAAATTTTCCAAAAATTGGGGTTATTACAGTGGCCGTAGCAACTGTGGCTACTTTGTGGGGAATGTGAGGACCATTCTCAATGCAGTTTACATAACCTTCATCTTGGGAGAGTAGATGAAGGTGCATTTTCACCTTCCAATGGTGATAACTGTCTTTGTCAAGAACTGGGATTTTTACTCCAATATCCTTCTTACTCATCTTTGTTAGTTTCCAAGATCTTTAAACTCTTTGTGTGTCAAGAGCTTGCTCTGATACCAATTGTTATTCCTAGTGGACTAACAATGAGATTTACAGAAGCGGGGTTGAATGTAAATCTCAAAACTTTTTCAAGTTTTGAGCAATTTTAAAGGCTTTGTGTTCAAGATAAACAAGTGTGTGAATTGCTTTAAGCTAATACAGACAGATATATATTCAAGCACTAAAGTAAAGAACACAACAGACCTTAAAAACTTTTCTGGTGGATTATTGTTCCACCAGAGATGGTATTTCAGAAAATCTGTGATTCAAGATGTTGATCACAGCTGCATCCTAGTACAAACTAGATAATTTTTCTCTCAAGATTTTTCTAAACAGCACTGGAAAAATTCTTATCTAATTACTAGCTGCTACTTGGTTTATATATCACCAAGTGTACAAGTGAAGACAAAGATAAAAATACAATAATAAAATAAGTTCTCCACTTGTTTCTTCTCCATATCACTCAAGTACTTTGTTGACTATTGCCTCTTTGTACTAGAGTAGAACGGCTGCTTTTTCTGATGTTCCTGAAATTAGGCTTCCACATTTCAGTTATCTCTGACAACCCATGTGCCTCTGTCTGCTGTTACAACTACCACTTATCAACTGCTATTTAACAGAACATCCGTTGAAGCCTTCATCCGTTGATGGCTTTATCCGTTGATGTGTTAGCAGTTGAAGCTCTATCCGTTGAAGCTTTAGAGACATCCGTTGAAGCTTTGTTTCTCATCCGTTGAAGGTCTTTAAGATATCCGTTGATACCACTTCATTTATACAAAATTACAAGGCATGAAATATTTACAATTGGCCTTCCTATTTGCATATATTCTAGTAGTCAACATGACTTATATTTTCTCTCAACTTCTAAGAATTATATCTCAAATACAGAGACTGAAATGTGCTACAACACTAGACTTATTTCTAAGTAAAGCTGCACCATCAACGGATAGCCAAAGTGGTCTTATCCGTTGAGGCTGCAAACACTAAACTTCTACTTAAGTGTTTTGTTAAATATATCATCAAACTAATGCACATATATTCCTAACACTAATAGTCTAACTCAACTCTATATGAGTCGAACTCTCTCGCGATATAGATATATTCCCAAAATACCCCTTTTTAAATCCTAACTTGTCTCAGGGACTAGATCCTGTAGCTCTGATACCAACTTGTGACGCCCTCAATCTCGGGGTTAGGAAATGAGGACTCACACACCTCTAATCTAATAATTAAATATGCATAAACCCCGATTAACTACTAACAGGATCAACAGGATAAAGTATAAGACAAGATCACAACTATCAGTCATAAAATATAACTTACAAACCCAAAATATTATTAGATAACCAACATCGATTCCGGCTGGGAACCGACAGATAACCCATTGTATCTTTATATACTTCTTTCTAGGTGCGATCTCACTCATGATTACTACTACCTGCTCTGGCAACCGGAAGCCCTCAACACGGTAGGGACCACCAGGTACGCTCTTACGAGCAGTGCGCCTAAGCCTGGCCATCTTCTTGCTTAACTGCCATGGTTAGATTAAGACGAAACAAATGAGTATAAAACTCAGCAAGTAACTATATAGCAGTTCTACAATATCAAATCACAATATGCTTTAACAAACTAGGGCATTCTACTTTATTTAATCTAGGTGGCAGATTTCCATCTTTTTGGGTTAAGGAAAGGTTTCTGAAGAATAGTATGGGGCTTTCAAGGAACAAGGCTCAAAGCAGGACGAAAGCCGACATTCATTACAAATCATTGCAGGATCAAAATAGATCTTTTGATATAGGAAAACAACAGTATTTCAAGATATAGAATCAATCATATGATCAACAATTTCAAGAATCAGGGTTCTCGAGCTTTAAGCTCCACAATAACATAATCAACTCTTTTCAAGGCAATATAAACCATTTTCATTTTCAAAATCAATTTACTGAACAAAAGTTTCAGTTCCCTTTTAAATAATCAATTAGAACCCTTCATTGGATCACTTTATCTTTCCATTTCATTATATACGGGTGATCAGCCCATATCGACCTCCATTCCGGTCTTTAAGGTACCAATCGGCAAAATTTCAGCCTTAAGTTGGACTAGCCCCGCTAGCCTCTTACCATGACTGGACTAGTCCCACTAGCCTCTTACGTCCCAATCCAATCCATCAGGAATTCATTTGGAAAACCTTGAGTTGGAAAAACAAGTAGGTTCTCAAAAATTCATTTTATCATTACCAAGCATTTGAAATCATTCGGACTTTTTCAAGTCGAAACTCATTCTTAATTCAGATTTTAAGGAAACAAAGTTCAGGGAGTGATTCAAAGATACGCAAGGAACAATTCATAAGAATTCTGTATCAAGGATAACAAAGCACTAAATTAGAAGGATCAGCATTGATCTAGGGATCAATAGGGTGATCAAGAGAAACAGGATATCATTAAACAGGGTTAACAAAGATAATTAAAAGGTTCAATATAATTCATGGCTTAATAGGTAACTTGAACAGAAAAGACAGATTATCAAAGGGTGAAATCAATAGGCTTATCAATAACAGGTTATCAAGAACAAGGGTACTTTAAATCAATATCAGGGTTTCATAAAACGAGGGTTTCATACTTAAACAGTTCAATACTCTACATGGTATGAACAACATTCTCTTTATAACCATTTACACAAGTAATCAGAGTTACTTGCCTGAATTTGCTTTCCTGAAGGTTGAACTACTGCCACCTAGTAAATCCTTTCCTTTCCTTTCCTAGTCTGAATGCCCTCACGCTCCGAATCTACAATAAAACCAAAATCTTAATCAGACTCTCAACTCTCGTTCCCGGAACGATCACTCTAAAAAATAACTCGATTATATCTTTGACTCGAGTATACGAATATAGCTTATACATATAAGCACATATCACATAACATATAGCATATAACTTATCTTTCTTGTAGCTTTTATACCCTTATATACTTAACAATCAAAGCGTACTCGCTTAACCTTGGCTATTTCTCAAATCACACTAATATAACTCGTACGAGTACAAGATTTATTCGCAACCAAACATTTACGTCTATAACTATCACTTATATCTTTTAAAATCATTCAACTCAGTTCCCTTTTTCCTTTGTTCCTTAGTTCGAACCACATACTACAATTAAGCAAACAAATTCATAGATATTCATTTATACACTTTCAATCATCCTTGTGATCACCAAAATCAAGTTTTTGACTCTTAATACTATGGCCTATTCGGCCTTATCACACAAAATCAATCAAATACATACTTTAAATCATATAACCACATAACTCATTCAAAAACCATTAAAGAATCATTCCCCTTTCTTTTAATCATAAAAATTCGAACCATAATTATATATATACAATCAAATTTCTCAAAATTACACCATGCATCTTTAATCATAGCATAATCCAACAATTAAACTAACATCTCATTTTATCAACAATAATTCGAACCAAATCATACATACATGCTTGCATGCAATTCAATTTCAACTCATCATTATATCAAACACTTCATTTTCATCAAGTAAACCAACTAAATTCCCTAACACAAACGAATTTCACCTAAATCACAACATGCATCCATTTATTCATCAAATTAACCCCTTTTTAACTAAATTCCCATTCGGCAAAAACTCAAATTTACATCTCAAGGACAAATCAATGACATGCATATTTTGATCTTCTTTAAAACTAACATGCAATCACTTTTATGCCATATAAACTTAGTATTTACCAAGATTATCTCACAAAAATCAAATTCCTCTTCTTAATTAGCAAAAGCCGAAGCAAAAATCCACATGCAAACCTTAATTTTTGATTTTCTAAGCAACAATCATTTGCACACATTCATTTACTTCCTAACACAGTTAATGGAATCATTTTATCAAGCACACACTCGATTTTCATCAAAGAAACAAAACCCTTTTTCAAACCTTCAAGAAATCATTTCATGCAAAGCTAAAATCAAATGATCACACCATGGAAAATCCACCGGCTCTCCTTTGGATCATGGCCGGTGGTGGCCGAACTTGAGAGAGCCCATAATGGGTCTCTTCTCGAGTTTATGACCTCTAAACATGCTTAAATTCACTCTCATGGTTATGCATCAAGAAATGGTTTTTATTGAACACTACCATTGTGATTAACCCATAAAACTTTTATAATTACTTACATGCAAATAGGAATCGAAGTATATACCAAAAATAACAACTAAAGGTAGCAATATCTTTGTGTTTGAGTATGTTTTAATGGTTGCATGCAAGTGAGAGAGTTGAGAGATGAGAGAGCCAAGAGAGAATGAGAGAGAGTGTTCGAGAGAGAGAGGAAAGAAAAGAGAAGAGAGGAAAGAGTGAGTGCACGGGAAAGAAAAAGAAAATGGGGGAGGGAGGGGTGATTTTATACTCCACCAAAGCAAGGGCAAAATGGTAATCTATTAATTCCTTTTTGGCTCACACATTCTTTCTCTTTTTACTCAAATGCAACAAAATTCAAATATAAAATATATATCTCTCGGAAAGTCGAGAATTATCGAAAATGACAATTTTAACACGTAGGTCTCGAAATTAGCTTTTTATCCATTACTCATAATAAGAATTTGAGTGAACGGTTGATTTTATATGAATTTCGCAAACTTGCTTTAATAAATACATTTTTAACATAAAATCAATTTAAAAATGCAAAGATCAACTATCAAATTCACTCATCATTTTTAAAAAGTCTCTAGGACCATTACGAAGATAAAAAAACAAATCCCATGTTTTTATCTTACTCGAATGATTTTATAAAAATGTGCGAAGGTTAATCAAACCTTTATTTAAATCACGTAATTCCTTTAAAATTCACAAAATTGACACAGAACACATAGTCATTCACTCAGTCAAACAATCACACATATACAGTCACATAACGACTCAGGTCTGATCATAGAATTTATCCTTCTTTAATCTTTATCCTCTTTTATGCGTACCGGGTCACGTTCAGCCTGACGGCCCGACGCTCAGCGTTTCGATTACGCTTCTCAACATCTTTACAAATCAACACGTCACTTAGGACAAAATACTTTATTTACTCATTCATTTCATTCAATCACACATAATTCATATTTTATATTCTTTAACTCCATATTAGGGCGGGTTCCGTTCTACCTGACGGCCCGACACCACAGCTTATCTTTTAAGCTGACTCTTTAAATTGGAACGTTTTTTATCCACGCTCCTAAACTCTAGTATACAGATAAGACAAATAATCATCATGTAGTCACATAATTATAATCACATCACATAACACATACTTTATTCACTTAATTATGTCGCAAAATTCTCAGTCGTCACAATCATCGCCTTTACTTTGTTGATAAAGATGTCCAATTATGAGACTCTTCTTGATTGCAAAAAAAGAAAGAGAGACCTGCATGAACCTATCAACACCAGAGCTATTTACATTCACAACAACTCTCTTCTCTTTGAAATTGTATCTTGTCACCAACACCACTCTCAGGAAATTGATGTTATTGTTCACGGCCTTCTTGTAAGTGAATTGATTTAAGTTGATGGAGACTCTCAGACCTTCAAGAAACTCAGCAAACTCATTATCAAGACAAGGGCCTTCAGCTACCATCTTGAGTCTGTTAATCCCAATATCATCTTCACTTTGGCTTGATTTTAGCGTGGGCTCTATCATCTCCCCCTTGGGCTTGGTAGCAGGAAATGTGACATTGTGAGGGATCTGGGCCCTTACCATTTCTGGAGAGGGACTTTCAAAGCAACCATAATAGCTCATAAAAACACATTTGTCTACATTTGAAAATACTTCCGAGAGTCTATTAGGGACTTGATATTGTTGTGAATATGTTGTGTACTTAATGATCACTTAAACAAAATGTCTAAGTAGATTTTACTTAGTGAAATAATGTAGCACTCGATGGATAAGAGTTTTAGTCCCGACGGATAACTCATTATAGTCCCGACGGATGATTAACTTATTATCCATCGAGTGAGTAGCTTATGTAATATTAAGTTTGTAGCACAGTGTTGTATGCACCTTTGTATAGAATTTGTAGTAGCATATAAGTCATGTTGACTTTAACTAGATATGCAGAATAGGTTGATTAACTGTACATAAGCAATGTCTTGTAATTCTATATAAGTGAAATGAAGTCAAGTGCCAAAATAGCTACCAACGGATGATTAACAAAGCTTCGACGGATGATCAAATGACTATCAACGGATGTTTAACACAGCAGTCGACGGATGATCAATTAAGTCATCGACGGAAAATCAATTAAGTCATCGACGGATGATCTGAAAGTCGACGGATGATCATATCAAGATTCAAACATCAGTTGAACAGTGAAAGCTGACACACAGCCGTTGAGTTGGATACAAACACTCTGTGGAAGCCCATTGACTGGGTAATAGAGGACGAAAAGCAACAAAGATCAAGACTGTTAGATTTTATATTTATTCAGTTCTTTTAACTTTGTAATCTTGGTAATATATAAACCAAGAGAGTAGCAAATAGAAAAATAACTGAGATAGCTAAGAAACCAAAATCAGAGAAATCTTTGTAAGCACTATCTTTAGCATTTCCTGTATTCTCAGCAGTTCTATTTTGTAAGCAGCTGTGAGCAATTCTGCACACAGAGTCCTCTCGATATATTATATATATCTCTGGTGGAATTATTTAAATCCACCAGAAAGTTTTTAAAGACTCTTGTTTTTAATTACTTATGTTTTGATTCATTCAAGTTTATATTCCGCATTGTGCTAATCAAAACAGATATATCCATAATCGAGTTGAACATTTTTATTTCAAGAAAAAGGTTCAAGAATTCCATTCAACCCCCCCCCCTTCTGTAATTCTTGCTATAGTATTAAGGGACTAACAATTGGTATCAGAGCAAGCTCTTAATCTACAAAGAGTTTAAAGATCAAAACAATTCAGCAAGATGAACAAGAAAGATGTTGGAGTGAAGATTCCTTTTCTTGATAAAGATAATTACCATCATTGGAAGGTAAAGATGCATCTTCATATGCTTTCTCAAGATGAGGCCTATGTGGACTGCATAGAAAGAGGCCCTCATGTTCCAATGAGAGCTGCAACAGGAAATGAACCATCAGTTCCAAAGCCAAGGCATGAATGGTCTAATCCTGATATTGAACAAGTCAGGAAAGATAAAAAGGCCATGAACATTCTGTTCAATGGTGTTGATGCAGACATGTTTGATAACATCATCAACTGCAAGACTGCCAAGGAAGTTTGGGACACAATACAGATAATCTGTGATGGTACTGAGCAAGTAAGAGAAAATAAAATGCAGCTCCTGATTCAGCAATATGAGCATTTTCACAATGAAGAAAGTGAGTCACTCACTGACATTTTTAGTAGATTCCAAAAGCTACTAAATGCTCTTAAATTGCATGGAAGAGTCTATCAGACTAAAGACTCCAATCTGAAATTTCTCATATCTCTTCCAAAGGAATGGAAACCAATGACAGTCTCATTGAGAAACTCACAAGATTATAAGGAGTTTACTTTGGAGAGACTGTATGGCATTCTGAAGACCTATGAGCTTGAGATAGAGCAGGATGAAAGAATGGAGAGAGGAAAGAAGAAAGGAGGATCCATTGCACTTGTGGCTGAACTGGAAAAGGAGAAGGAAGTGAAGATGGAAGCTGTGGAATCAACTTCAAAGGCCTGTGAAAGCAAGGGTAAAGGGCTAGCTGCAGAAAGTGAAGATTCATTGAGCCAAGATGACATGGAGGACATTGATGAGCACCTAGCATTCCTTTCAAGAAGATTTGCCAAGCTCAAGTTCAAAAAGAGCTTTAGAGCTGCCAAGCCAAATAGAAACATGGTGGATAAATCAAAATTCAAGTGTTTCAAATGTGGCTTGGCAGGGCATTTTGCAAATGAGTGTAGAAAGTCAGATTCCAGTAAGAAAAGATTTGAGTCTGTGGATTATAAGCAAAAATACTTTGATCTACTCAAACAGAAGGAAAGGGCTTTTATTACACAAGAGAATGACTGGGCAGCTGATGGTTTGGATGAAGATGAGGATGTCAGCTATGTCAATCTAGCCCTTATGGCCAAGTCTGATGAAACAGAGACAAGTTCCTCAAGCAATCAGGTAATCACTACAAACCTTGCATATTTATCTAAAGCTGAGTGTAATGATGCAATAAATGACATGTCTACAAAATTGTATCATTTGCGTGTTACACTTAAGTCCCTCACTAAAGAAAATGCTAAAATCAAAGAAAACAACTTGTTTTTTAGTGAGAGGAATAATGTGCTTGAGTCTCAGTTTGTTGAGTTTGAGAAACTAAAAATTGAGTGTAGAATTGCCAAGGAGGAATTAACTGAGTCCTTGAAAAAGGAAGAAATTTTAAAAAAGCAGCTCGATCGTGAACAGGAGGTGATTAAAGCATGGAAACATCCAGAGATGTTCATGCTCAAATCACCAAGGTTCGAGGAATTGAGTCTTTCTGTGATGAAGCCTGGAAAAAGAATAAGGAGAAACTAGAACCTACTTTGGTAGATAAATTGCTGACAGATGTAGACTCGACGGATGATGAGGACTATCCGTCGGATAACAAAAAGTGCTATATGTCGAATGATAAAAATCCTCATCCGTCGGCTGTGAGCAAACCCATTAGCAAAGCCAAATTAACCAAGCTAAATGAAAAGTATGGGTCTGTTTCCAAGAACTTTGTTTCAGGAGAGTCAAGTGAAGCCAAGAAAGGGAAGAAGGCTAATGTTGGTCACATGACTGTCAAACAGTTAAGTGACGGACTTGAGAAGATAGAGGTAAAAACAGAGACTAAAAGGAAAAACAATAGGAATGGTAAATTAGGGATTAATAAACATAATAACTACACACCTGACAAATATGCTCCTAGAAAAATCTGTGTCAAGTGTGGTAGTGTAAATCATTTGTCTGTTAATTGCAAATTTGCCATGCCTACTCCCATGTCTGTTCAGCCTCAATTCTCTAACATGAAGGCCATGCCTCCCATGCCTGTTAATGCTATGCCTACACAGAACATGAATGCACAGTTTTCTAATATGCCATTTGCACCTAATCCATATTATGCTGCATATAATATGCCTCAAATGCCATTTAGCATGCCTTACTGGAATAACATGTTTGCACCAAGCATGCCATTTCCTGTTAGCCATAACATGCATGATAATTCTGTTGCATCTAGTGGTTTCAAAGGCCCAACCCAAATGACTAAGGAAGAATCTGAAATTCCTAAGTCAAATGAGTTAAGACCTAAGAAACAGAAGAAGAAAGCTAAAAAGACAGGACCCAAGGAAACTTGGGTACCAAAATCAACTTGATTTGATTTTTGTGTGCAGGGAAACAGAAGGAATCTTTGGTACTTGGATAGTGGTTGTTCAAGACACATGACTGGTAATTCTACCCTGCTCATAGAGTTTGAAGAGAGAGTTGGCCTAAGTATCACTTTTGGAGATGACAGCAAAGGTTATACTGTGGGATATGGCTTGATTTCAAAGGACAATGTCATCATTGAAGAGGTTGCCTTAGTGGATGGTCTCAAACACAATCTGTTGAGTATCAGCCAGCTTTGTGATAAAGGCAACTCAGTATCCTTCAACAAAGAAACCTGTGTTGTGATTAATAATCAAAACAACAAAGTGGTTCTCACTGGTGTGAGAAGAGGAAATGTGTATCTAGCTGACTTCAACTCAACTAAAGTAGAATCTGTAACTTGTCTTCTTAGTAAAGCAAGTCAAGATGAAAGTTGGTTATGGCACAAGAAGCTATCCCATTTGAACTTCAAGACCATGAATGAGCTGGTAAAGAAAGAGCTAGTTAGAGGCATTCCTATGATGGAGTTTACAAAGGATGGACTGTGTGATGCCTGCCAAAAAGGGAAGCAGATTAAAGCATCATTCAGGAAGAAACTTGATTCAGCAATTGAAGAGCCTCTGCAACTGCTTCACATGGATTTGTTTGGACCAGTCAATATATTGTCAATCTCAAAGAAAAGATTTTGCCTAGTAATTGTAGATGATTTCTCAAAGTTCTCTTGGACTTATTTCCTAAAGTCCAAGGATGAAGCTAGTGAAATCATCATCAATCACATAAGGCAAGTTAACAATCATCCTGATTTCAAAGTTAGAAGAATCAGGAGTGATAATGGAACTGAGTTCAAGAACTATATCATGAGAGCATTTTGTGAGGAAAATGGAATCTTGCATGAGTTTTCAGCAGCAAGGACTCCACAACAGAATGGAGTAGTGGAAAAAAAGAATAGATCTCTTATTGAAGCTGCAAGGACAATGCTTGAAGAATCAAAACTACCAACATACTTCTGGGCTGAAGCTGTAAACACTGCATGCTACACTCAGAACATCTCTCTGATTAATCAAGCAAGATGCATGACACCTTATCAATTGTTCAAGAACAAGAAGCCAACTCTGAACTTTCTTCATGATTTTGGTTGTAAATGCTATATTCTGAGAAATCAAACTGATTAAAATGGGAAGTTTGATGCTAAAGCAGATGAAGGAATTTTTGTTGGATATGCTGTTGGTAAAGCATATAGAGTCTAAAATCTAAGAACCAACATTGTTGTTGAATCTATACATGTTGTGTTTGATGATAAAAAGATTGAAGGACTAAAAGATGGAGATTACCATGAGAGCCTCAAATTCGACAATGTTGAGATGGTCAGTGATGAGAGTGATCAAGAAACAGTGTCTAAGGATAATGCAGACAAATCTACTACAAATGAAGCACAAAACTCAACATCCGTCGAGTTACATAACGCTTCATCCGTCGGAAGACAATCTGTATTATCCGTTGGAAGACAACCTGCCTCATCCGTCGGTACTCAAAATTCACCATCCGTCGGGTTATCAAAAGGAGCAGGAAGTCAAGGCAGATCACCCATAGAAAGCACCCCAATCTCAAATCAAAGATCCACAAACTCAGGGGGAGTTTCTAGCAATCAAAACTCAATCACACATCAAGACAACATTGAGGTCTCTTCATCTAGAGCTAATCTACCTCAACCAAGAAAATGGACAAAAGATCACCCCTTTGAACTGATTATTGGTGATGTGTCTTCCAGAGTTCAAACGAGGAGAGCAACTCAAGAAGAATGTCTATACAGCAGCTTCATGTCTAAGGAAGAACCAAAGAAGGTAGAAGAAGCCTTGTTAGATCCTGATTGGATTGTAGCTATGCAGAAGGAGCTAAACCAATTTGAAAGGAATAAAGTATGGAAGCTGGTACCCAAGCCTACAGGAAAGAATCCAATAGACACCAAATGGGTAATCAGAAACAAGATGGATGAAAATGGCATAGTAGTAAGGAACAAAGCAAGATTGGTTGCTAAAGGCTATTGTCAGCAAGAAGGAATAGATTTTGATGAAACATTTGCTCCTGTTGCAAGACTTGAAGCCATCAGAATCTTCTTAGCCTATGCAGCCCATGCCAATTTCAAGGTCTATCAAATGGATGTCAAAAGTGCCTTTCTGAATGGAGATTTGGAGGAAGAAGTGTATGTAAGTCAACCTCCTAGCTTTGAAGATCCAAATTTCCCAGAGTATGTCTATTATCTACTGAAAGCACTTTATGGACTGAAGCAAGCACCTAGAGCCTGGTATGACACTTTATCAAAGTTCCTTTTGGAAAATCACTTCACAAGAGGTACTGTAGATAAAACTTTATTTTTCAGGAATGTGAATGGCTCTAGCATACTTGTTCAAATTTATGTAGATGATATTATTTTTGGCTCTACAGATGAGAAACTTTGTAAAAAGTTTGCCAAACTGATGCAAAGCAAGTATGAAATGAGTATGATGGGAGAACTAACTTACTTTCTTGGTTTACAAGTTAAGCAAGTTAGTGATGGAATATTCATTAGTCAAACTAAATATATTTTTGATCTTTTAAAGAAGTTTGATCTAATGGATTGCACATCTGCAAAAACTCCCATGGCCACTGCAACTAAGCTTGAACTAAACACTACTGAAAAGTCTATGGATATTTCAAGTTATAGAGGCATGGTTGGCTCACTTCTATACTTAACAGCTAGTAGGCCAGATATAATGTTTGCTACATGTTTGTGTGCTAGATTTCAGGCTGATCCTAGAGAGTCTCATTTGATAGCTATTAAGAGAATTTTCAGATATCTCAAAGAAACACCAAACCTTGGCATTTGGTATCCTAGAGATTCTGGTTTTGATCTAACTGGTTATTCAGATGCAGATTATGCAGGTTGCAGAATTGATAGAAAAAGCACAACAGGAACCTGTCAATTTTTAGGAGACAAGCTTGTGTCCTGGTTCAGTAAAAAGCAAAATTCAGTTTCTACTTCTACAGCTGAAGCTGAATATATTGCTGCTGGCAGTTGCTATGCACAGATTTTATGGATGAAAAATCAATTGCTAGACTATGGTTTGCAAGTTGAAAGGATTCCTATTTTCTGTGACAACACAAGTGCAATTGCCATCACTGAAAATCCAGTGCAACATTCAAGGACAAAGCATATAGACATCAAGTACCATTTCATAAGGGAACATGTAATGAATGGTACTGTAGAGTTACATTTTGTTCCAAGTGAGAAGCAACTTGCAGATATTTTTACCAAGCCACTGGATGAATCCACCTTTTCTAGGTTGGTAAGTGAGTTAGGTATGCTTAATTACTCTTGAATTTATCTGAATTATCTTGCAAGTTGAAAAGTAGCCAGAAATTTAACTGATTTTTAGTCTTGGATGAAAATTTTGGCTAAGTCAAAATTTGTATCTCGACGGATGACCATTATCCATCGAGTTGAGTCATCCGTCGATATACAAATTGTAAATAAAAATTAATTACTTTTCTGGAGTATTTAAAGCTCGACGGATAACAGCTTATCCTCATCCGTCGAAGTGTCTAAATCTTAACCGTTAATTCCCTGAACATTATCCATCGAGTATACTTACAGTTTGTAAGCATTACACGACGGATAATGGGTAGAATTTCTTACAGTTTATTTTAAAACGGCTGTTTTAGGCAATTTCTTTTGGGTAATTTACTTCTCTTTATTAATTTTTATCCGTTGATTTTGAGTAAAGTATAAAAGCTTATTTCATTCTAATCATTTTCTTTTATCACTCTCAAATTCAACTGTGTTATTTCATTCTCTCTCAAGCAAAAATCCTCTTTCTCCTCAAGCTTTTCTTCTCTAACAATGGCACCCGTAGTAAAGATCATGTCATAGACTGGGTTCATCTATGAGAAGAACAACTTCACTGCTTTGGTCAATAAGGGGATTCAGCAAGCTGAAGACTATCATAAGATGATGGACTTCGTGAAAAACTGCAAGTTAAGTTTTGCCATGCTGGAATCACCAACAATTTATTGTGAAGTTGTTGAGGAGATGTGGACAACAGCAATCTACAACTCTACTGACAAAACAATCATTCTGACCATCAAAGGTAATGATTTCTGTATCAATAGTGATGTAATAAAAGCATGTTTCAAGATTCCTGATGATAATGTAACTGCACCACACACTGACACTAATACTGTCAATATGCTCAATTCCATTCATTATGCACTTCCTACTACAAAACTAAGTGAAATTAGAAGACTAGGTCTTAGGAAGGAATGAAGTTACTTGTGTGATGTAGTAACTAAAGTCTTTTCTGGAAAAATCAGTAATTTTGATTCTGTGAACATTTCCATGCTTAACATGCTATACATGCTAGTTAAAGACAAATATTACAATTTCAGTGACCTTGTTGTGTATGAGTTAGGTTTTAAACTAGGTGACTTAGCCAAAAGAGGAAAGAATATTTACTATGCTAGATTTTTTATGCTTTTGGCTAACCATCTTTGTCAAGAGATTGAACTTGAGAACCCAAACAACAAATTAGCTTGTTGGGTTCAAGAGAGAAGAATCATTGCAGACTTGAACAGAGCCAACCATCACAAGAATGTGCCAATGTTTTATTTTCCTATCATGCTGACACCTCAGGTAAGTGAGGTAAGTTTATCCAGACCCTCAAGTACTCCAATCTCTTCTATTTCTTTGACTTCAGGCATAGCTATGGAAACTGTGACAATGACCAAACAGTTGCCTACCAAAGCTGCCAAAACAACTGCAATTTCTAAATCCAAATCAAAGAAAACTCCCTCTGGTATCTCTCAAAAGGTACCAGTTGAAAAATCTACCAAAGCCAAAGAGGGGAGTGTGAAGGAGGGTAAGATAGGTGAGGGAAGGGGTGAACATCAAAGAAACCCCAAGGATAAGGTTGGAGAGTTGAGTGAATCCCAGCCTAGCCACACTGCAGTTTCCCAACAAACTGTAGTGCTTAAAAAGGACAAAAGCTCACTTCTAGCTGCATCCTCCCAAAAGGATGTGGCTATTGAACAAAGCTCTCATCTAAGAGCACAGGCCAGGAGGGTTAGGGACACAAGCTCACACCAAACTTACACTAGAAAGAAGAAATCCAAAACAATTGGGGATGCACAGGGCACACACTTAGTGCAAACTGGTGCTAAAGACACAGTCCCTGCACCTTCTCAAATTCAGATTGATGTGGCTCCAATAAATGTGGAGTCACAGCCAAAATCTCTCATAATAGAAGCCACAGAAATACAATACTCACCAACTAACTCACTGGAAGTGGACATGATAAACACTTCAATTCCTGATTCCCCTTCTTTAACTCTGTTGGGGAAGCCAAAATCTAGTGCAAGTGAGCATCATCTTTTAGATGATTTGTTGGCTCACTTGCTAATTCTTTCAGATTCTATTGTGACATATGTGCCTCAAATAACTTTAATCAACACAGAGTCAACAATAGTTTCTCTTCCCACCTCATTCATTTCTACTTTCTCGATGGATATTTCTCATCCGTCGAGTAGTGATTGTGTCCCGACGGATAAGCTTAACAACAGTTATCCGTCGGATAGCTTTACCACTCACCCGACAGATATCACTTATCCGTCGAGTGTCTCTGCACAACTTCAAACTTCAATAATTTCAAGTGCAGAAGATTTGGTGGTAATACAATCACTCTTAGGACTGAGAGAGGAGAGTACATTGAGTGAGAGGCTGGGTTGCTCCCAGGCAAAAGGAGAGGAAAAGAGTGAATCTCAGCAATCCATTCATTCAGGATTGGCAAAAGTGAGTGAGAGGAGTCCCACCTTAGTAGGTGAAGGTGAGGGTGTGAGGGTGGGGAGCCAGGGTGAGACCCTGATGTAACAAAAGAGAGAATATGAGAGAAAGGCAGGTACTGGAGAAATAAGGATGGAACCAGTCATTGCTAGTGAGTCAATGATTGTGGATGATGCTGAAAAGGAAAGACAATTTCAGCAACATTACAAAGCTGTAATTGATAATATTTCCATGGATGCTGACACTTTTACTCACCCTGTTTCTGCCTATCAACTGTTGGCTGCTCAGGGCAATGTGGAGGAAGAGCAGACTTTGAATTTAGTGCA
Source organism: Apium graveolens (assembly GCF_009905375.1). Classification (NCBI taxonomy): domain Eukaryota; kingdom Viridiplantae; phylum Streptophyta; class Magnoliopsida; order Apiales; family Apiaceae; genus Apium; species Apium graveolens. Next base: position 33,334,398 of record NC_133649.1, on the reverse strand, counting down.
CACCACAGAATCTCTTCAAAGAGATAAAGCTGCTGTTAACAGAATGCCTTCTCAAGCTGGAGAGCCATCTGAAGAATTTGGAGTAAATTCTGATGATGATGACTCTGGTTCTTTGGATGGAAGCATGAACTTAAGGGGAGCTGAAGGCCCAAGTTCTGCTTTAAGTTTACCTTAATGGGCATGGGCAAAGGAATTTACACCAGGGTAATTTGAGGTGTCTTTGGTAAAACAAGTGATACCTATTCAGCAGGCCCTTCAGGAAGCTTCAGATGCTAGTACCAAGGCTGTTCTTCAAGCTCACCTAGACTCTTTACATTTAATGAAGATCCAACACTCAAGACAGAATCTCAGTGTGGATGAATTGAAAAAGGATATAGCTGACTTAAAGACATATAACTCTGAGAAGCTGGATTCAATAATGCCATATGGTACCATGCATGATCTATTACTAAGATTAAGGAGAGAATCAGATTCTGACAAGAAGATAGCCAAGCTGGAGAACAGAGTTCAGGTTATTGAGAATTCAGTGGCTCTACTTCTTCAAAATCAACAGACTAAGACAAATCTTCTTATGCAACTGGCTAAAGCACAAGGCCTAACTCCTCCACTTGATGATAACAAAAAGGGGGAGAGAGAATCAAGTAAGGGGGAGAAAGGACCAACTGAGGGGGAGAAACTTCTAGTTCAAATCAGCAAAGTAATTATACCTTCAATTACTATCTCCAAGCCACCAGTTGTAGATGGTATAGATCTTATAAATACAGCAGTAGCAAATTTGAAAGATGCCGATAAAGGAGAGTTGACTCTGATCAACTGGAAAAAGATTGATGAGGAAATACAGAAAAAGTTTCAATTAGTCAAGGAACCAGATTAGTCAGCCATCCATCACTCTCATGTCAAGCCAATCAATGTGAATGAGATGAGCATGAACTATCTGGAGAAAGGACAATCTTCCTGCATCAAGACTACAAAGGCTGAGATAATTCTTAAACCAAGGGCAAACTATCCAAAGTCATCTTTGAAGAACCCTATGGATACTGTGTATGAGACACCCAAGCCTGATGAAAAGAAGCTTCTGTCAAGATCTATTCTCCTTTACAAAGATCCAGCTGATTCAGCCTCAAGAAAGAGAATTGCAAAGATATTCAGAAATGGGAAGGAAATTTGTGTGGTAGCTGGACATCCACAATTTGCTCATGCAAAGGAAGAAGAAAAAGCCAGATTGAAGCAAGAAAAGAGGCAAGCTGCTCTAGATGCAAAGAAGTCTAAACAAAAGAAAGAACAGTTTGCTATCTTGGCCAAGCTACAGGCTGTGAATTCTTCTCAACAAATTCCCTCTCAACCATCTCAAACTACTGAATCAAAGAAGAAGATTGAAGAACAGAAGAAATCCCCAAGAAAGAAAGAACTGGCTAAAAGAACAAAAAGGAAGTTAGATGTTGTTGACAAGGAATTGGAAGATCAATTTCCAAAGGAATCCACTCAAGCTGAAACTCAAGCATCAAAGCCCTCTGTGGTATTTGTAGACATAAGGGTGGTGGACCCCTACAGGAACATACATGGAGAGCCTATTGTGCCAAATGATGAGTCAATAGAGTGGGATAAATTACCAATTCCTGACTTCAACTTGCCAATTCTTACTAAGCCAAGAAGGACAAAATCAAGGGCAGTCAAGAAAGTGAAGCTGTCACCTCTCAAATCCAAGTCAGTAGTCAAAGCTCAACCCAAGATCAACAGGGGAGACTACTTGTACTTGTGTGACATCAAAGAATTCTCAGACCTAAACCTTTATCTGGAGGAGCTGGATGAGGTAAGGGTAATTGATGCATAAAGAAACCTACCTGAAAGGTTGATGTTCAAGTACAAAGGAGGAAGGGAGATTCAGTGGCCTCTCCACATGATACTTCAAGAAAGCCAAGTTGTGTTGATCAAAGTCTATTCATCCTTCAAGAAAAACTTTGGGTTCAATGTAACTGCAAGAAGATTAGTATTGAAGAAGATTGAAGAGCTAAGGAGTATTAGATCCAAAGATGCACTTCCCAAGACTCTTATCATCCCATACACAGGGAGAAGAGTGCATCTAAGGCCCTACTGGCGGATGGAGTTCATGGATGACAAGGGTGTGAGAAGATTCTTCAGATTAGAAGACCAATTGAGCATCTCTAGCAATGAGACTCTATTGGAGATGCAAGAAATGTTAGATCTCTCAGAATCTGATGAATTAGAATTCCACAGGCAGCTCCAGAATCAAATTGAAGAAAACAACAGAAAGCTTGGAAGAAGATCCAGACCTTCAAGAAACTAGAAAAATCTGCTCAGGCTAGAGGAGCATCTTGAACTGACTGTGAGCCAAACCTTGTACATTTTGTTTAAATTGAAGCACTTTCAGTTTTATCTATTTATCTTAAAAGATATATGTTTAGGATATTTTGTGATCATCAAGTGTCTCTTAATTTATGGCTACAATTCCAGTAGACATAAATTGGGGGAGATTGTTGTGAATATGTTGTGTACTTAATGATCACTTAAAAAAAATGTCTAAGTAGATTTTACTTAGTGAAATAATGTAGCACTCGACGGATAAGAGTTTTAGTCCCGACGGATAACTCATTATAGTCCCGACGGATGATTAACTTATTATCCATCGAGTGAGTAGCTTATGTAATAATAAGTTTATAGCACAGTGTTGTATGCACCTTTGTATAGAATCTGTAGTAGCATATAAGTCATGTTGACTTTAACTAGATATGCAGAATAGGTTGATTAACTGTACATAAGCAATGTCTTGTAATTCTGTATAAGTGAAATGAAGTCAAGTGCCAAAATAGCTACCAACGGATGATTAACAAAGCTTCGACGGATGATCAAATGACTATCAACGGATGTTTAACACAGCAGTCGACGGATGATCAATTAAGTCATCGACAGATAATCAATTAAGTCATCGACGGATGATCTGAAAGTCGACGGATGATCATATCAAGATTCAAACATCAGTTGAACAGTGAAAGCTGACACACAGCCGTTGAGTTGGATACAAACACTTTGTGGAAGCCCATTGACTGGGTAATAGAGGACGAAAAGCAGCAAAGATCAAGATTGTTAGATTTTATATTTATTCAGTTCTTTTGACTTTGTAATCTTGGTAATATATAAACCAAGAGAGTAGCAAATAGAAAAATAACTGAGATAGCTAAGAAACCAAAAACAGAGAAATCTTTGTAAGCAATATCTTTAGCATTTCCTGTATTCTCAGCAGTTCTATTTTGTAAGCAGCTGTGAGCAATTCTGTACACAGAGTCCTCTCGATATATTATATATATCTCTGGTGGAATTGTTTAAATCCACCAGAAAGTTTTTAAAGACTCTTGTTTTTAATTACTTATATTTTGATTCATTCAAGTTTATATTCCGTATTGTGCTAATCAAAACAGATATATCCATAACCGAGTTGAACATTTTTATTTCAAGAAAAAGGTTCAAGAATTCCATTCAACCCCCCCTTCTGTAATTCTTGCTATATTGTTAAGGGACTAACAGATATCCTGTTGTTGACTTTGAAGTAAGGATGTGAGTTGAGAGACTTAGGATGTGAGAGATTTATTTGAAGCTTTGAATTCAGCTATTTATATTTGAAATGATTGAACTTGATTGGATGCATGTGTGGAAGGACCAGGTGTAGATGTGGTAGAGATGGATGGACCAAATGTATCTTGCACCACTCTTTTGATTTCCTCCATTGCCAAAGCTGAGAGTTCATATTTGGACTTGTGTAGTTGTTCAAACATGACCTTAGTGTCATTGTTGCTAGATATTTATGTTTGGACAACTTCATGCAGGGCCAAAAATGAGCCTTTGATATTTTTGATGCGTGTCTCAATACCAGTCAAGCTAAAGATGGCCATCTTTTCAACAAATTTATTGAACTTATTCTTGATTTCTATCTGATTTGGAACCAATGAATCTATCATGTCACTCACCAACTTCTTAATTTTCTCTTGATGACCATCCAGAGTCTTTTCAAGGGTTTTTTCAATAAAGTGGAAAACTTTTAACTATTCTTTATAGAACTCAGTGATGGTATCATACACCTCTTATGGAGTGAGGACCTTAGCATTGCTACTCAAAATTATGAGATATTCTTCCCTGAATCTTGCCAAGGCCTCATCCATTTCAATGCTGAAGTCATTTGATAACCAAGCATCTACATTCCCATCATGTTCAGTTTCATCTGCAATTTTGGCATGTTTATATTCAGTCTCTTCTTTATAAGACAATAAAATTATGTAATAGTCTTGATTAGACATATCAGTGGTGAGTAGTTGTTGGGTAATGGTGGTAAGGGCAAGCTGGTCTACAAGTAGATCATTCATAGTTATTGGTTAAGCTTAAGCATCCTGTAGCCATTGAGAGATGAGGTGAGAGGGTTGTGCAGATATAGTGGGTTAGTTTGTGTCAATTTAGGTTGAAGTTGATATGGATGGAATGATTTGTATGGTGGTACATATGACTAGAGTCACAGTTGAACTCACAGTTGAAATTATGGTTATGACAGTGTATTGTTCACTTGGTAAGTGAACCTTCATTAGAATTGGAGGGGATTTGACTAGATTACTATCATGTACCATGGCCTCAAACCCTTGTTATTTTTGCAAAGGACCGACACTTGAATGTGCTATTGTACTTGCCTCCCCAATAGCCGGATCATTGGAAATTGAACTCCTAGCTTCAATTTTCAAGGAAATTTCATCTAGGGTTTTGAGGGGAGTTATTTCTGCATGAGAAACCTCCAAATGAATTGGAGAGGATTTGAGTAGCTCCCCCTCAAGGGTACTACCCTCAAACCTAGCAGTCTGTGAAGACTGTTGTACAGATGAAGGTGCATTGGAAACTTTAGCCACAAGATCTTATGTAAAAACTGATGAAACCCATGTGGTTGTGATGGTGTTATCAAGGTCTACCTCAGCATGTAGCCTCTCACCATCTAGAGATTGGTTCTAAGTGGTGATCACAGTTTCAGAAATTATGTCACTTGATTTTGGCAGAGCTTGAGAAATATATTCAAGCTCTTGATTATAAGAAGAAGAAATTTGAGAAATTAGATTTTGGAGATTAGTGTTGAGTGTTGGCAACTCCCCCTGAATGAAATAGGGAGTTTCAAGTGATGTGCTCTCACTCATGTATGTGCCACCCAAATTACTTCTTTCACCGTCTTGAGAGTGCTTAATAGGGGGTGCAGACTCATTACAAGGTGCATTTGGGAGAATGCTTTGTTTAATAGTGACACCTTATTGAGAAGGTCCCACTAGAGTCTGTTTTAACCGCTTGTGTATAACTGTATCTTGTTGAGAAGATACAGAGGTGGTTGTTTGAGTGGTCATCTCTATTTTCTTCTTCTTTTTTGGTCTCTTGACCATGTTAGACACTTCCTCATTTTGAGTTTCCCCACTCTCATTAATCACAGTTAGTTGAGCTTTCTTTCTCTTCTTTTTACTAGCTCCATCCTTTTGAGAGGATGAAATAGTTAGTTCACTACTCACTAGAGGTTGTGAAGAAAGGGTTGTAGCTGTGGTAGGCTCTGTGGGTGTTCCAGCATTTGTACTGCTACAGAACCAGGAGCCATAGCTGAACTAGAACTTGAAGTGCTTCTCATGTCATGCATGGGGTAATGATAAGTCTTGAATTTCTCCAACATAAAGTTAGTAACATTTAGACTTACCTTTACCTGATTCTTTATGTTAAGTGATCCAAATAGAATTTTGGACACCTGTTTATACATGTCTATTTGACTGACATCTATCCCTTTAGTTAAATGTATGTCATGCACTTTATAATTTAAAGCAGACATAATAAACCTATGAAAGAAGATTTTTTTACCTCTACTTACCAAAGGTAGTGTGAGTCTTATGCTGAGATCTCCTAGTATGAGGCTTCCCACATCAATGTGCTTGTCATAAGCCATGGAGTATATAAGTTTTTGCACCATATTTGAGATATTATCAAAGCCTGTCTTCCTGCATGTGAAGACTTTAATGACTGTGTCAAACACAAAGGACCATTTCTTCCTAAAGTGCTTTTTATTGAGCCTGGCCAAATCAATCTTGTCTGCATAGTGGATAGTCCATAAATTCTGTTCTTCAGATCTAGGATCTCCACCCCTCTTCTCTGTGGGGATGCTCAGTGCCTTGTTTAGATCAAGATCATTATTTCTACAGCTACCCCTTGATATTACAGTTCACCACTAGTGTCATCACTTGATTGTCATCTTCATGAGAGGAAATTACAGCCTAAGTTACTCCGACTCGCCAGAATAGGCGGGCATACCCGTATCAGCACGACACGATATGGGACACGACATGGGATACGTGCCCGATTTGTCTGTGTGAAATAGAATCCTTATCGTCGCTGAATTATTTTTTGCCGATGGCCGGAAAAAATTTCAGGTTTCCCAAGAAATTGCAAGGTTATTAGTGATATGAAGCTTACTATAAGCACGTTTATAGGTCCCATATATATAAACCAATTATTTTCATCAAATCTGATGAAAATGGAACGGAAAAATATGAGGTAAGTGGGTATAGAAAGATGAAGAGGAAGAGAGACGTGTTAACCGAAGAAGACGAAGTCAACATGCTTTATTTCTTTATATAGATGTCATATATGCGGATGTATATATTTATGTTTTTGAAACGAATCTAGACCGTCCATTGTCCAGGTTCATTTAACTGTACTTTTTTCAAGAAATACTGGACCACGTGGAACGCATATCTTAAAAGTTAAAAGCAATAATAAAATATATACACAATATACACAGTAAATTATGTTCAAGGTACAAGATTTAAATAATATAGGACTATTAAATTTTGTTCATTCACAAAATTAATTTATAAAACTATTGAAACTAGTTTGGACAATAACTTTGAATATTTTACTTAATAAAAAGTATTCAATAAAAACTTAATATTAATATATATATTCATATAGTACATATATATATATACATATATATTTATATATTATTTAAATTAAAAAAGATTGTGTCCCCGTACCCGTGTCTAAAATTCGAACGGTGTCCTCGTGTCCTAAAACTTTCAGAAAATCGAATCTGACACTCGGATATTTGTCATGTCCGACTTTTTGTACCCGAGTTCGAGTAAATTTGATTACAACACTGTTCCAGAACTCATTTAGAACATCCAAGTACAACACAGGTTGGTTGATAGTGCCCCTACAAGATAAGAATCAACTACGAATTTCACAAAGCACTTATAATTGTCAGGTGCCTTTGATGGATCAACAAAAGCTAGAAAGTTAGTTCCCTCATTGGGGATGGTTGCTTTAACAGTGTTTGTGTTGGGTGCCATTTGAGAGAGTTTTGAATTTGAGTGGGTAAGTGTTTCTGAGAGAGAAAGCTTGAAAAGTTTGAGAATGGTGAAAAATCGCAGAAACTAGGTCAATTGAGATCTCGAAAGTGTAAAGAGGAATTATTTCGAGATGTCTGGGTATTTATAGGGTAGAGATGTGACCTATCGAAAAGAGAAGAATAAACGGTTGAAAATCACTTGTAGAGGAGTCATATGGCTTATAGAGATCTCATGTCCAGATGTCACTTTCCTGACTCTTATTGAGAACTAGATAGTGATTTATCGAGATGTTGTACAAATACCCAGTTTGTCCTTTTGGACTGAATTATTCTAATTTTTATTGAAGAAATCAACATAAAATCAGAATTGATTTTATATCAAATGTATTTTACTAAAATAATTTATTGAATTTGAATTATTTCAGTTCCGAGTTATTGAGAAGTCTAAAATTTGAACTGTAGGGAACTCCAAATTAATAAGCATATTGAGATCTCTACAATAATTGTCGAGAAGTCATTGAAATATTTATCGAGAATTCTATCAAGAAGTCATAAAATAGACTTATCGAGAACTCAATTGAGAAGTCATAAAATGACTTGTTGATAAGTCATTTAGACTTATCGAGAATTCAGTTCTCTGCATACTTTTGGTCTTTCTTGATCTGTCTTGTATTAATTTCACATATTAACAATGCAAACTAACATTTGGACATTTTTCTTAGAATTTGAAGAATGGAAAGTTAGATTTATTTTTGAGAAATAAATATACAGAGAATTCTGAAATATTTATAGATCATATTCCAGTTAATTCCTAATTAAATCAAATTTATTTTTGATTTATCAAAAATTAATATGTTGCAACATGTTAACTGAGTTCTTGCCTTTAGGATGAAGAGTTTAACATACAAATTTCACTTACAAGTCTAGTGAATGTTACTTCATTTTAAGGTTTAGTGAAAATGCCAGCTAACTATTTTTCTGTTAGAACAAAAGCACGCTCAATAGTATCTTTAGCGTCATATTCTATAATAAAATGTTACCTTACATCAATGCGCTTAGTTCTAGAATGATTAACTGGATTAACAACAATAGATATTACACTAGTATTGTCACACATGATTGAAATCTTTTGCAACACTAGGCCATACTTCATTAGTTAATTTCTATTTCAAAGCACTTGAGTACAATAACTTCCAGCATATATATATTCAGCTTCGGCTGTGGAAGTTGACACAAATTGTTGTTTCTTACTATACCATGATACAAGTCTTTGACCAAGGAATTGACAGCTTCCACTTGTATTTTTTTTGTCCACCCTGCATCCAACAAAATCTGCATCTGTGTATCCAACAGCTTCAAAACCAGTTCCCTTAGGATATCACAATCCCAAGTTTGTGTTCCATTTAAATATCTGAGAATCCTCTTGACATCCGTTAAATGCGATTCTTTAGAATTTGCTTGAAATCTAGCACATAGACATGTGACAAATATGATTTCTAGTCTACTTGTACTTAAATAAAGTAAAGATCTAATCATTTCCCTATAGCTTGAGGTGTCTGCACTTTTTTCTTTCTTATCTTCATCCAATTTGGTAGCTGTACATATAGGGATAGATGCAGGTGATCAATCCACCATTTCAAATATCTTCAGAAGATCTTTGACATACTTAGTTTGACTGATGAAAATTACATCACTTCTTTGGCTAAGTTGAAGGACAAGAAAGTAACTCAGTTCTCCCATCATGCTCATCTCATATTCACTTTGCATGAGTCTTGAGAATTTTTTACACAATTTTTTATTAGTAGAACCAAAGATGATATCATCCACATAGATTTGACCTAAATGATGTCATCACCATGTTGCTTGTAGAATAGAGTTTTGTCAATTGTGCCTCTAGTGAATCTGTGTTTGAGTAGAAATTCTGATAGAGTGTCATACCATGCTCTTGGTGCTTGTTTCAATCCATAGAGAGCCTACAAAATTTTGTAAACAAAGTCTGGAAATTCTGGATCTTCAAAGCCAGGAGGCTGTTGCACAAAGACTTCTTCTTCTAGTTCACCATTTAGGAATGCACTTTTCACATACATTTGATACACCTTGAAACTGGAATGTGTAGCAAATGTAATGAATGGGAAATTACGGTTGTATTATATCATAATAAAGATAAATTATGTGTCTTATTATGCCATTTATGTGTAATTAGTTATAAAACCCTAATGATTACTTGCTATGTGTATTCTGTATTGTCCGGGTATTTTCAGGATATTTTTCAGATATTTTATTTCGTATTTAAAGCCTTTGTGTTAAAAGTTATACGGCCCGAACTATGTTTTAATACCTGATATTTCAAATAAAATAATTGGCCTTCTTTTTTTTAGAACGGCTTGTATCATCGCATTATTCTAAACATCTAGATATTTTATAAATTTTCTCATTTCACGAAAAATGACTTTTCCGGACCCCATTGGATGTTAAGAACCCCACAAAATTCATTTTTTTTTATAAAATTATAGGACTTTAATTTATACCATTTCTTTTCATTTTTGAATTATTCACAATTTTTGGGAATTTTTGGCATATATATTGTATATATTAATTATTAAAAAATTAAAATTTGATACTCAAAAATTATAAAATTAGGGGCCAAATAATTTTAAAAGATGTATAATTGGGGCCTTAATTTTAATTAGGAGTATTATTTTACCTACTATAAATAGCCAAATTTTTATTTAACTATTATTAATTAATTACTAAAAATCAGAAAATTATAAAAAATCCTCTGTTTTCGGGTCGGGTATTCCAAGGTCGGGTTGAACAATCAAGCAGTGATTTTGGACTGATTTTTGCATCAAATCAATTGATGTCAGTATCAAAATTGATCCCCTTGATCCGTTCTTTCGATTCCTGGTGTTAATTTCATATTTTGATGCGTTGTTTTTTAATTTTGATTTCTAGGGTTTATACCCGATTTGGTACTTTTTGATTCTAGGGTTATTAGGATGATTTGATGATTGATATAGCTTCCTTGTGATGTGATGTGTTTATTTTATTCTAACTAACCACAAGCGCACAGTGTCTATTGCTAGTACAAAGTGGCAAGTGGATCGTATCCACAAGGAGTCAGGTTCTATCAATTTTGATTCAGTTACTATCAATTGTTTCAAGGACAAATCGATTATAAAGATTTTAACTAACTAATAACTATGACTAAATTAACCCTAGTTATTTAGACGCTAAACAAGGAATTAAAAACCTAGGGCAATTAGGTCCACCATGCTCACACAATAATCGGCTCTAAGCCAAAGTCACTAAAGTGGTCACACAATTGGAGTTTGTCAATCTCTCTCGAGTATTAACACTCTCGAAATATGCTTACACATTAACAACTTTTGGTAGTACAATTAATCAGGCAATTAAAGCAATGTTAATCCCTCCCAAGCATTAACGCTCTCAGAAATCCAATGATGCTCCCGCTCTCAAATTCAATTCTGCTAATCGTATGTGTGCATCTAGTGAGTAAAATCTCCCGATCTATTAATCCTATTACATTCAATTAATTCATGATATTGGCCGATTACACAAATTAATAATAAAATATAATCAATTATAATTAGCCATAATAAATCGAACTACTGTGAAAATCATGCTCGTATTATCATGCAAACATGACATCCCCTTAATGCCCTAGAAACGACTACTCGCTAATAATTACACAAGTAAAACAACTAAGACAATAAAGAAGTATAATAAAACTAATAAGAATACGTAAGAAAATTAGATAAGAAAACTTGTAATATTCAATCTTGTCACGAGACTAAAATCCATGGCTTCTTCTCTGTATACAAAACCCTAACTATTCCTACTCTACAATAATACGTATCTCTAATATGTCTCTCCTAATAATAAAATTTGTCCTCCTCTAATAATATAAGTGTTTTATTATTCTCATCAAATTACAAGTGAGAGTTCTAGACCGAAATGGATTCTGTAATAAAAATTCGTAGATGTCTGTTCACTGCAGTTTTTGGGTTGCTGCAGCTGGATTATTCTCACTGGACCATCTTTGAATTAAAGAGAATTCTGTGAGTTTCGCGTGGACTGTAAGATCCTCAAAATCGGACTTCTGGATCTCTAGATACGGCCCAAACAGTATTTGCAGCCCGTGTAATCCAATATTACGAATTTTCTTCTATTTTCACTCCAAAATAGGACTTTTTGCTCCAAATCCTTCCAAGTCTAGAATTTCTTTGTAACCAACAATAAAACATCAAAACCTATTAAATAAATATACAAATCAATGCAAAACACAATGAATATGAGAATAAAATCATATAATATATATATAAAAATATACTTTATCAAACATCCACACACTAAGCATTTGCACGTCCTCGTGAAAATAAAAGAAATAAAAATTAAGTCCTAACTAACTAACACTGTTTTCGTAAATAACACGATTGCATTGAGCATATGCAACAAGCTGTTAAACCCCTAAGCAGCCCTAGTAGGATGAGTGTTGTCTCATGAAGGTTTATAGTGAATTTACCTACAAAATTCATTTTTCTTTTCTGCCAAGTCTCAAGTATGCAACATATCATAGCACTCCACACATGTAAACCTCAATTACACAATTTTTACAATCTTTCTAATTTGCACATCATTCGTACACAACTATCCAATACGCACACATTGTCTAGATAGACAAAAATAATAAGAAATAGACATCAAAGTCGCCTTTAGTAAGTAAAATGCTATAGATAAGAAAAGCTCACACAACTCTCAAATCACACAAGTGTATAGGTTAAGTGTATTCACTTAAGTTCAATCAATAAAGATATACGCTATCATAAGCTTGGTTGTCTACCAAATCTCCACTACTTTGAATATATGCATGCACAAATCAAAAGGTCTTTCTTAAAGGTTGTAGCAAGAGGCTAAGGTTAAGGATTGGATATCAAGAAAAAGGCTCACAAGTGGCTAACTTGATAAACTAATAGAGCATAATGTTCATTTTTAATTAAAACACTCAACATGAAATTTTGATCATGTAAAAGGTGATCAGTCTCTCACAAGCATTAAACTACAAGTACATATTACCATGTACTTCCAACTTCATATTGTACATATCAATGAACATAACTCTTTTTGATCTTCTCCTTTTTCTTTTCAAAGTTCAAGTATTTCTCTAGTAAACAAGGGTAGTGAAAAGTCACCAAGAAAATAAGAGGTATTAAGTTAATCCCCCTTAGTTTCTAATACAATATACTTAATACCAGCACATGCACATGGATCTTCCCTTTCATATGATATTACACTTACCACCCAATGGTCTCAAAGGAGTACTTAACATTTTCTTTTTCTTTTTGTTTTTTTCAAGTTGATACCCACCAAATTATTCACACTTCAACAAAGAAATCCCCACATTATGTATCACCAACCCTCAAATGAATCAAAATGCTCTACTAGTAAATCAAGACACGAAAGATCAAGTAGGTTCAAGCATTTAGATAGGTGATATATCAGAAGAACGGATAAAAAGCTCAAAGGGGTACATTAAGGATATAATTTATGGGTACTGTTTAGGTAAATAAGATTCATCCTAGTACTTTTATCATTTTCATGCATACAAATACCATGTAGTCTCAACAAGGTTTAAAACAAGTTCTAGAGCGACATATTTAATGATGAACAACACACAACAATAAAATCCGATTGATATAAGATGTATCAATCACAAATTAGGCTCAAGTTCTCACAAGGTGAAATCATGCTTCAGTACTTACTAAAATTGACAAAGATACATCTCAAGTTTTTAAAATTTTTCAAGCACATACAAGAAATTATCATGCCACAAATGATTTTCTAAGGATATGACATATCAACTAATCATGCAAAAGAAACTGACGAGACGTGTACTTATCCTTGTTAACACACTAAGAGACTAGGCAATATACAAGAGTTTTGGATTTTCTATTTTTTTTAATTTTTAATTTTTAATTTTTTTTTGGATTTTTAACACTAGGAACTCATCCCCACACTTAAGTGGTCCATTGTCCCCAATGAACTAACTAACAAAATACAAAAAGAATAAAATAAAATTCTACACTAAAAAGAAAGAAAACTCCCTTGGAATCAAGGTGTATGAAGCGAACGCAGCAAGTCAGAACAAAAATTCTCGTGGTTGTTGTGATGGAGCTGGAAAGAAGCAAAGAATAGTGTGGAATGTTGTTGCCGGAGTTAGATTGCCAGAACAATTTAGAACTGAAACCAGCTTAAAAACGAACCAAACGGTTATGTTTTTTGCCTGAAATCGAGTCACCGGAATACTGGTCGGTCGCCGGATTCTGTAAATTTTTCGGTCATGTTCTTCATGACCCGGAAATTGACCCGGTTGACCCGTTCATAAAACCCGTGTTTGATCCCTTTTTGTCAGAATTGGTTTTCAGACAAATATTTCTGAAAATTATTTTTATTTTCATTTTTATTAATTATAAAATCACTTTTTATTTATTTTATAAATTGAATTATTAATTATTTAATTAATTAATTTATATTATAAATTATTCTAAAATATTCTCTAAAAATCAGAATTACTTATTTATTTAATTCTTTATTATTTATTATTTATATATTAATTATATAAAAATGATTAACTATTTTGATAATTAATCAAATAATTTTCAATAAATCATAATAAATTCATTTTAATTTCAAAAATTTTGGAAAATTTATTTTTAACTATGATTTTTCCCAAATAATTATTTAAAAAATATTTTTAGGGTTCAATAATTAGTTATAATTATTTATTGTTAGGTCCCAATGCGTTTGTAGAAGGGGGGGTTGAATACAAACGTTACCAAATAATCGAATAAAATGCGGAATAAAAAATGTGAAACAAAATTCAAGTTAAATAAAAATATTATTAAACTTGAAAGGTGTTACAACAACTGTATCGATTACAAGGTATTAATCTCAAATCAATTATCACAAATTTAGAATAAATTCGACATGAACTTTTTCTATTTTTGCAATAATTAGAATCAAATGCTAAACGCGATTTGAGATTAAGTTCTAGGGATTTTAATCCGCTAGATTGATATACAAGAACAAGATAAAGATTTCTAGTGGATTAGATTTAACATTACAATCTAGAAATTATGATCTTGAATAAAGCAGATGAAGGATGTTATATTTTTCAGAGGCGGCTGCTCTTTGTTCTTGTCTTCTCTTTTTTTGTTAAAATGACTTCTGCTTCTATTTATCAACAGCTGAGTTAATTGAATTGGAATGACAATCCTTTAAGCTTGTATGACTTTCGGTAGGACAATTGAATGAACTAGCAAGACAATCTGAATGAACTAGCAAGACAATCAGAATGAACTAGCAAGACAATCACCCTCCTGATGTAACTTTCGGTATGACAATGTAAAATGGCCTAGCATGACAATCGGTATGACAATCCTGATTGTCATGCTAGTTCATTTTCAATTGTCTTGCTGATTTAAAGCTTAAATTTAATCCAATTAAACTTCTGAAAATTCCTAAAATTCCTAGAATTAAATCAGAATTAATTAATCAATTAATTCAATTAATAAATAAATTATTCTTCACAGATATAATTTATTTTCTTAATTAAATTAGATGAATTAATTAATTAATAGAGAATTAATTCTAGTCTTGAGCAGCAACCATTCTTCTGCAAATCTTCCGAAAATCACTGAAAATTATGAATCAATTCCACCACTTCAACGTTGACACTCGATGTACTGTCTGGTTCATGAGTGACTAACTTCCGTGACGTTTCTTCATGTCTTGACTCTGACACTTTGATTTTCTTCAGATTAAATCCTTGTAATTTATTGATACCCTGACGAGATCTCTGTCACTTGATTAAATCCACGATCTTGATTTATATCACTGAGGCATGATCAACTTCTTGAACTTCTTCCAGTGAATTAACTCCTCAAGTCTGTAGATGAACCTTGTTTCTGAATCCTTTGACAGATATTACTTTGCGAGATCTCTCTGACGGTCGATCCACTATTTACTTATTACATTCTTATTTGAGTTGAGTTGAATCCTCGAATATACAAATAGGTCTATGACATATGACTTACAATCTCCCCCTATTTGTTTGTTAGACAATAACACACAAATACCTAGAGGATAACTCAACTAACAAATAAGAAAAAGATATAAACATACATGCAAAGTAAATAGCAGAAAATTTCTGGATGAGATTTAACATTTTCCAGATTCCAAGTAGATGTTCCTCTAGACTGAACATATCTTCAAGTAGTTCCATCTTCATTTGTACAACCACATTTCCTGTTGAGAAGGCCATATCTCTTGCTTCTCCCCCTATGAGAATCAACTGATTAAAGAAGATCACCTTCGTTTTACCACCTCTCCCGTACAATAGGATCCGCAGATAAAAACCAATGGTACTCCCCTAACTGCTTCTTCCCTTACTAGGAAATCACCTTGTGTTTACCACCTCTCCCGTACAATAGGATCCGTAGTTAGAAACAACAATGGTGTGGTGTAGTGTACATTTTTAGGATCTTTTTCTTCCTCCCTACTATTTCTCCCCCTTAGTTGAGGAATCCTCCAAACTATTACTTAAGCTTTTATCTCCCCCTTAAAGAAGGAATGTATGCCGTCGTCTGAAGGAGTTCTCATATTTCACTTGGTTGGAAAAGAAATAACAAGTAGTTTCTCTTTCTTCCTCACTGTGAGTGTGTGATTATGTTTTAGTGTACCTCACATGTGTTTCACTCTTCTCTCCACTCGTGTTTACACTCATTCTCACAAGTGTATCACTCCTCTCATAGCTCCAAAAATCAGCTATACCTGCAAGGAAAATCACCTTAGCCATCCTTAAGGAGGTCACAGGTGGTGCAATGGGAGTTCACAAATCCCCATCCTTGTTAAACTCGTCAGATAAATCTGAGTCATAATCTACAAGTTGCTAGTTTCCCTTTTAGGGTTCCAGATTTGAATTCTGGGAAGGTAAACAATGATCCAACGATTTTAGCATAAAGATCAAGGTTCCCTTCTAATGTCTGTGAAGACATTTCCTTGTGACTCATCAGGTTATATCTGAATCATTGTCAACAAGTTGCCGATCTGCGCCTATGTCAGATCCACTATCCGCAGATGCATCCAGGGGATTTAAGCCTGGGGAGGTAGACACTGACCACTAACATATGGCTTTTGGATCAGTATCCTCTCCTAACACCTGTAAAGGCAATTGGTCCACTAACGAACCTTGAACAATTGAATCTGACCTTAAAATGGTCGAAACTCTTGTTTCCGTCAACTCATCCTTTATGTGTGTAACCTCTCCTTGTGCATCAAGAATTGATTATATTTGAAGTGGTGACACTACATCGGATACCTTGGCCGACAGGCAAAATTCAATAGACTCACCCTGTTGAGAGAATGAATCTAGTAACTGTTTTTGTGCCTTTTCAGCCATTACATCTTTTTGAGAAGATGTATGGGGGCTAGCAGTTGTCTCGGTTTAAATACTACTCATCTATGTAGGAGACAGAGCTACTGGGTTGACTACAGAACCTTCTTTATGTGGTGCACTAGGCACTATCTCCCTCACGCTCATTCATACTATATTTAGTGGTAAGAGAGTGTTGGTTGGTTCTGTTTTTGTGTTTGTCTTTACAGTCTGGGATAGACGTTGTGGGTTTTCAACCTCATGACTGTCAATGAAAGAAAGTCATTGGAGACTGAACCTGTAACACAGAATATATGGTAATAGAGAGAAAATGATTTACAATAGTGATTTCAAAAGATTTTACATGAAATAAGAAATCACTAATGTAGAAAGAAGTTTAATTTTTGTTTTTCAAAATGAATGAGTTTTTGATAAAACATTGATCACTTAGGGTAAAGTCTAAGTAATTCTCATTCATGTCAAAAGCTTACAAATATCTGCAACATAATGTTAACAACATATCATTGACCGATACTTGTCAAGTACTTTAGATACTAATTGTTATATTGCATAAACAATATACCACTGCACATATAAAACAATATGTTTATGCCTAGTGATAAGATAGTTATTAATATGACGACTCTACTAGTTCATATAAAATTACAACTTCTGTTAGAGTGCCATACCATGTTCTTGACGATTGCTTGAGTAGTATACTAGTTCATACCAACCTGAAGTGAGATTGTGAAGAAGAGATTGCATAGTCCAATAGATCTGCAGCTGCAAAGTCCATGAACTGTGGTGCATTGACTTCCTCTTTTGACTCACCAACCAGGAGTACACTTGTACACATCTTACTAGAGTACAATTCCAAGTGTAATGTGCAGCAGGTGCCTGATATGTCGTAATATTCTCAAGTCTCGTCACTGGTGCTATATGTTAGATACTGCTTCCTGATAATAACCTAGCACAATATACAAAATTACAATGATAACATTCCCAGCTTGCAAACAGCCATATCCCTCAGATAAACCTTTGCTGTTATCTCCAAAGGTAACCAGGGGGCCAGCTTTCTCAACCACATTTGATAGCAGGGCTCTATCTCCGGTCATATGTCTTGATGATCCACTGTCAAGACTCCACACTACCGGTTATACCTGTTTAATGCCCTGCACTTCAAATGGATTAGACCTTCTTCGGAACCCAAACTTGGTTGGGCCCGGCATACTTGTAGAACTGTCCTTTGTCAGACAAAACAACATTTTTAATTTTAACGATCTCAACATTCTCAATGACTGAACATTTGACCTTGTAAACAGCCTTAACAAATTTCTGTTTAAGCTTAGGCACAAATGTCTCCTTTCTAGCCTTAGAAGGACTAGCAGTCTTAGACCTATCATGCTTCTTGTTATTCACATGCTGACGAGGAGTAGTCTTATCACTAGACACATACTTACCATTAAAATAAGCATACATCATATTAAAAGCACAAGACATACAATTAGCAACACCACATGCTTTATGAGAGTGATTAACAGCAGGCAATTTATGCATGGTAGACATGGCATTATTGTTATCCAACTCATGTGTGTCTGAGTTAGTCTCAGTTGCTTTCACAACTTTGACTGGAACTTTCGACTCACTTGACTTGGAAACAATCTTCTCATAAGCATGATCTTCAGCACGTATTTCTTCTTGAATAACAGAAGAGGTCGCATCAAATGGTTCAGCAATTGATGCTTTATAGAGGGGTTCATTAACACCCTTAAGCACATGTGGTACTTCCCTCCCTTTAGCACAGACATGGGGAGGGGAGTTTATGCCTAATTCTCCAATAGCAGCATTGTAATCATAACCTATTCCAGATGTTTGATTAACAGCTTGCTTACTGTAGAACTCTTTAGCCTTCGAACAAGAATTGAAGTAGGCTCTAACCTTAGTCTCAAGACCGGTGATCTTGTCTTTGAGAATAGTTTCGAGTTTTCTATAACAGTCAACTCTATTCTCTAGAAAAGATACCTGTTCTTTTAATTTGTCTTGATTAATGTGCACAAGTCTTAATTCATTGACCTCTTTCTCAAGGTCTGTGATCTGTAAACTTAACAGTTCATTATCACGACGTGCACAATCTAAGTTACCTCTTAGATGATAAACCATTTCAGCATCAGAAAGTTTTACCTCTATTCTTGACGATGAAGCTTTTCCATCAATAGCCATAAGAGCAAGATTTCCTTCATCTTCATCTTCACTGTCAGTATCATCCCAGCTTCTTCCCTTTGCCAGATAAGCCCTTTCAGAGTTCTTTCTTACTTGCTTTGGCTTTCTACATTCTGTGGCAAAGTGTCCCAACTCATTGCAGTTATAGCATCTGATGGTGCTCCGATCAACCATCCCTGTTTTGTATCCACCACTGCTGGTGTTAGAGGATGAAGATCCACCTTTCTGGAATTTGTTGTAGTTGGACTTGTACTTAAGCTTGGGATTCCTCTTGAATCTGACATGGGAGAATCTCTTGACAATTTGGGCCATTGACTCGTCTTCCAATTGCTCCAGCTCTTCCAAGGAATAAAAATCATCACTTGATTGATTTGTAGTAGGAGGATCATATTCTGCTACTAACTCATTTTCCTCAGCCTTGGAAAACTGTACCATTCTCTCTAACTGTTGAGATTGTTGTTGTTGTTGACCTTCAGCTACAAGTGCAGTAGATGTGCTGACCATTCTATCCTTCCCGTAGACTTCCTTCTGTTGAATCTGCTCCAACTCATAAGTTTTTAACACTCCATAGAGCCTGTCCAAAGAAATCTCACTCAGATCTCTAGCTTCTCTAATGGCAGTGATTCTATGTTCAAGATGAGCTGGCAGTGTTAAAAGGAACTTTTTGTTGACCTCCCTGATTGAATAATACTTTCCATTGATGTTCAGGTTGTTGATCAACGCATTGTACCTCTCAAACACTTCAGTAATTCCTTCTCCTGGATTTGATTTGAAATGTTCATATTCAGAGGTTAGGATTTCCAACTTGTTCTCCCTAACTTCCTCTGTGCCTTCATTAATTACCTCAATAGTTTCCCACATGTGTTTAGAATTTTTACAGTTCATCACATGTCTGTTCATCAAGGGATCAAGGGAATCAATTAATATTAATTGAAGGCTGGCATCCAAGGAGGCTTCTTCCTTCTCAGCAGGAGTAAAATCTTCAGGCTCTTTTGGATAGGTTCTAGCTTCAGTAGTCACCACACCATCTATTATTACCTCCGGTTCAATAATCATCGGAGTTTTTATACCCTTCTTTAACAAGTTTGAATATTTGGGATTTGCAACTTGTAAAAATAATAGCATCTTCTTCTTCCACATGATATAATTCTCTTTATCAAATTGTGGAATTTTAACGGTTCCAACTTTATGTGAAGTCATTATGAATTTTTGAATGAATAAAAATTCAAGGAGTTGAAAAATCACAAAAGTCTAGGATCTTGATTTGTTCGTTAATCAGAAGGCTCTGATACCAATTGTTAGGTCCCAATGCGTTTGTAGAAGGGGGGGTTGAATACAAACGTTACCAAATAATCGAATAAAATGCGGAATAAAAAATGTGAAACAAAATTCAAGTTAAATAAAAATATTATTAAACTTGAAAGGTGTTACAACAACTGTATCGATTACAAGGTATTAATCTCAAATCAATTATCACAAATTTAGAATAAATTCGACATGAACTTTTTCTATTTTTGCAATAATTAGAATCAAATGCTAAACGCGATTTGAGATTAAGTTCTAGGGATTTTAATCCGCTAGATTGATATACAAGAACAAGATAAAGATTTCTAGTGGATTAGATTTAACATTACAATCTAGAAATTATGATCTTGAATAAAGCAGATGAAGGATGTTATATTTTTCAGAGGCGGCTGCTCTTTGTTCTTGTCTTCTCTTTTTTTGTTAAAATGACTTCTGCTTCTATTTATCAACAGCTGAGTTAATTGAATTGGAATGACAATCCTTTAAGCTTGTATGACTTTCGGTAGGACAATTGAATGAACTAGCAAGACAATCTGAATGAACTAGCAAGACAATCAGAATGAACTAGCAAGACAATCACCCTCCTGATATAACTTTCGGTATGACAATGTAAAATGGCCTAGCATGACAATCGGTATGACAATCCTGATTGTCATGCTAGTTCATTTTCAATTGTCTTGCTGATTTAAAGCTTAAATTTAATCCAATTAAACTTCTGAAAATTCCTAAAATTCCTAGAATTAAATCAGAATTAATTAATCAATTAATTCAATTAATAAATAAATTATTCTTCACAGATATAATTTATTTTCTTAATTAAATTAGATGAATTAATTAATTAATAGAGAATTAATTCTAGTCTTGAGCAGCAACCATTCTTCTGCAAATCTTCCGAAAATCACTGAAAATTATGAATCAATTCCACCACTTCAACGTTGACACTCGATGTACTGTCTGGTTCATGAGTGACTAACTTCCGTGACGTTTCTTCATGTCTTGACTCTGACACTTTGATTTTCTTCAGATTAAATCCTTGTAATTTATTGATACCCTGACGAGATCTCTGTCACTTGATTAAATCCACGATCTTGATTTATATCACTGAGGCATGATCAACTTCTTGAACTTCTTCCAGTGAATTAACTCCTCAAGTCTGTAGATGAACCTTGTTTCTGAATCCTTTGACAGATATTACTTTGCGAGATCTCTCTGACGGTCGATCCACTATTTACTTATTACATTCTTATTTGAGTTGAGTTGAATCCTCGAATATACAAATAGGTCTATGACATATGACTTACATTTATATTAAATAATAAATTGATTTATCTGTATTTATCGAATAATAATTGATTCGTTTATCCGATTTGAGCGAAACGAAAGCCCTTTGACTCAGAAAAATGATCTATTTTCATTAAAAATAGAACTAAATTCTAATTTCTTTTAGAAACTAATTGACTTTCAATATTTAATTACTTGTAAGCCTTAGTGCGTGTAGAGACGAGTCCAATAAATTCCGAAAAATAGAAAACGAGTCAGATATTATTCAGTTAAGCGAATAGCGAGTCAATTTTGATTCTTAAAATTATTTTAAACCTAGAATGACTATGTGAACTTATGTGTTATGTGAATTATGTGGTTAATAGAGTCTTATTTGCTAATAATTAATGTAAGAGTTAGTAATACACATATGGGTAGATGATAAGGGCTATGTGAAATCGGTTTGAGACGCGATTGAGATACTGGATAACTAAATAAGTCTATTTCTTTGATAAAAGAAAAGCCAACAAGGCGAGTCGAGCCGATGATAGAAGACGGTGAAGTACTTGGAGTAAATCGCGTGAAAGGCAGGTTTTTCCCCGATTCTAATTTAAGAATAGTGAAATTACTTCAGATCCTTATCATAATTGCACACTTATGATTCATGTTCACAAATACTGATACACAATTATTATTCCTTAGTTCTTATTTCATTTCGATTCCTGATTTCTCCTAATTCGTTGAATCCTCTATTCATATTCCAATAGTTATATGCATATACATATATTTTGATATATTCTGGTATTAGAATATATCAAAGCATAACGATTTGTTCCATTTGCTCCTCTATTGAATGGATGGTGACGATTGAGATCAGGTTTACACTTGATCCTAAGGACCGGGAATTAACCGGATCCTTGTGTTGGGTCGTACAGCCTGGGTACCTGAATGGATATATACATTGAGGTATGGATCTGCATTGTATCCTGGATGATCAGCAGGATATAGGTGCGAACTTGTGTCCAGTTTAGTTTGTTTGATGTTCGCCGATAGTGGCCTTCGTTTTTTTCTCGTGAGGTTATATCTTTGTAGATGTAACCAGATTACCGGCTCATTTAGCTTATTATAACATTGTTTATATATTGCGGACTTGTTGAGCAACTTATGGCTCACCCCATGTTTGTTGTTATTCACCTTATTGTTTTCAGTTAAGAGGAAAAATAAAACCTATCAGGAGTCGAGTGGTAAAGAAACGAGTCAAGCTGCGGGACCTTCTCATACCAAAGGTATTAATCCCAATTCAGGAGGAAAGCTTTGAGTTGCCTGACCAGGTGTAGTGTAGATATTTGATGTATGTGTTTGATTAATAAAGAAAATTTGTTGTTAAAACTTGTTAGATAATGGTTTGTAATAAAGAGAGTTGGTAAGATTTTAAATTGGGTTTGTAATAAAGTTAGAATGTGGTTCTTGTTTTCATACTTTAACCTAAAAAGATCCTGGTTAGTGTTAAAGGGGTATATATATATATATGTTTAATTATTAAACAGGTTGTACAGGTTTGGTGATTAGCTACTAACCCCCAGACTTATACCCCGGGTCTGGAGGGCGTTACAGGTTTGGCATCCGAGCTGTAGGTTAGGTCCTTGAAAACAAGAACATTATGATTAAGATAAGATAGGGAGATCACATAAGATATGAATATGAGTGTTAGGATTTAGATAGGTCTAGATTAGAAAGATATAAGTTTCAGGATTGCTAAGTGACCTTTTTCTTTCCTTGTGGTATTGTCAGATGGCATCATCAGGATCTTCCGATAGGACTGTTATCGGACCAGCCGCACCAGCTATTCCGCCAGTATCAGCACAGGTATTTCCGCCACTTCTACCACCACCGCCACTACCTTAGGAGCCAGCACCACCAGCTATAGAGCATATACTAGATCCAGTAGAGATGTTTGATCTATTAGGGTTATTTGAGCCGATGCTTCCACCTCCACTTCCGATAGAGTATCAGTTTATTCCAGAGATTAAGCCAGAGATTCCACCAGCAGTGTTACCTCCTTTTCCTGTGTATGCTCCAGAGCCAGAGGTATTTCAGATGGCCCCAGTTGAGGGGATGGATGAGCACGACGGGGGATTACAGTTGGGTTTACCACAATAGGGCATGGCAGGGATACCTAGAGTTCCATCACAGAAGTCTGTGGGACAGGTTGCAGCACCACATATGATACTGTATCATGAGTACAGTGTTGCGAGAGAGGATGTTGAGTATTGGAGATCTCAGTGCATGGAGATCATGAGTTTGTTTGATCAGAGAGATAGAGGACCGTTAGATGCACTTCAGCCAGACTACATGATGAAGCAGAGGCTTCAGTCGACATTATATAGTGCCACCCTTGAGTTAGATGCTTTGATGCATGATGGGCCATATTCTTATGCAGAGTTTCATAGAGCTACCCGTTTGGCACAGTCGGTTATCGAGATACTCTGTGATGAGTTGAGGTGTATTTCACCAGGGTTTTGATGGTTGAAAGTATGAGACTAATGTTGTGTTATATGTGACAAATGTAGATATATGCAGTATAGTATAGTGTGGTTAGTTATGTATGTCTGTAGTATCTACTTTTGACTTGTATCAGCAGTAGCCATGGCAGATCTGACTTTGACTTTTTGTACCAAGCACTTACACCTGAGGCTGGTGTCATATATATAAAATAAACTTTTTAACTTTTTCTTTTCATTTATTTAAATTCCAGTTTTTACAGCATTTACATTCATTTTATCATTTTACAGTTCTATATTTTAAATTATGTTTAATTTAAAACAGTGTACCATCATTTTCATTTCAAATTATAAAATCACTTCACCTGATTGTTTAAATTTCAAATCATTTAAATTTCTTGTTTTAATATTAGTAAAATTATTTTCTTTCTATTATCTATTGTTTAAATTTCCTATTTTAATATCAAATAAATTATTTTTTATCTATTATTAACTATTTAATAAATTATTAAAAAGAATCACTTATTTTCAGAAAAATGGCAGCAAAAAGAAAAACCAGAACTGAAACCTCTAACAGCAACTTTGAGGGTCATAATTTTGATACTATGAACCAAATGTTCCATCTGATGCAACAACAGATGGTAATGATGCAGCAGCAGATGCAGCAACAACAACAACAGATTCAGCAACAGATGTTACAACAGCCACCTCGTCCCGAACCTCAGCTTCCACCAGTTGTGCCTGTTGTTACCTTTAAGCAGTTTCAGTCAGTTAAGCCTCCAGAGTTTGAAGGTACAGCGGATACTACTAAGGCTAGGGCTTGGTTGAAAGAAATGGAGAAAGCGTTTGCACTTGTGAAAGTGGGTGAGGACCAAAAAACTGATTTTGCTAGTTATTTCCTGAAAGGAGAAGTAAATTATTGGTGGGAATCTAGGAAAACTTTAGAAGATGAAGACGTTATGACCTGGGATAGGTTTACTGAATTATTTCTGGAGAAGTATTTTCCTCGCTATATGAAGAATCAGATGGAAATCCAGTTCTTGGAATTGAAGCAAGGGAATATATCGGTGACTGAATATGAAGCCAAGTTTACTAAATTGGCTAGGTTTCTACTGGAGCAGGTTGATACTGAAGAGAAATGGGCCAAGAGATTCCAACAGGGATTACATCCATCGATTCACAGCCGAGTTGCAGTTTTTGAATTGGCAACTTATACCGCCATGGTTCAGAAAGCTATGATTATTGAAGGGGAAAGTGAAAGGTCCCAAAAGGAAAAGGGACAAGGAAATTTTCAGAACCGTTCCAATAGGAAACCGGGATTTCAAGCCCGGACAAATATGAATTTCAAAAGGACAGGACAGGGCAATCAGAGAGCAGGTAATCATTTCCAAGCTCCTAACCAGCAAGGCGTTATTAGACCCTCACTGTCGTACTGCAAAACATGTGGTCAGAAACATACGTGCGTCTATATTAAGGCAAATGTGACATGCTTCGGATGCAAACAGAAAGGGCACTACTCTAACGAATGTCCAGCAGAAAGAACAGAGGTTACTTGTTTCCAATGTGGAAAGAAAGAACATGTTGCCAGGGATTGCAGAGGACCAGCTATGGCCTCTAGTGTTCCGAAAGTATTGGAACTACCTTCGCCACCATAGCACAATCAGTCCAAAGTGAGAACTTTGAATATGACAATGAAGGAAGCTGTGCAGAGTCCTAGTATGATTGCAGGTACGCTTTCTGTGAATTCAGTAAATGCAAAAGTATTGATTGATTCTGGAGCTACGAGATCTTTTATTTCTGAAGAATTCATTGATAAGATATGTTGCGAAATTCAACGGTTGGGCGAGACGTTAATTATAAAATTAGCGAATGACGATCAAGTTTTCTGTGGACTTGATTCCTTTCAAGTTAGGAGAGTATGTCCCGAGTGCGATATCGATATAGCCAGACATCATTTCTCTGTGGACTTGATTCCTTTCAATTTAGGAGAGTTTGATGTTATTTTAGGGATAGATTATTTAGCTTGTCATAATACTTAGATCGATTTTGCGAATAAAAAAGTGAAATTACGAACTGCGGAAAATACAACAATAATATTTAGAGGCGAGAAATAGCAAAAGAAATTCCTGACAATGATGCAGACCAAACGATTGTTACAACAAGGATGTGAAGTGTATATAGCTTATGTATTGGATACCAAGAAGGAAAGTCCCAAGATAGAAGACATTCTAGTTGTATGTGAATTTCCTGACATTTTTCCCAGATGAACTTCCAGGATCACCACCGGATCGAGATATTGAGTTTACTATCGATTTAGCACCAGGTACGGAACTAGTTTCAAAAGCTCCATATCGGATGGTACTAGTTGAAATAAAAGGAATTATCAACGCAATTATAAGATCTTCTGGACAGAGGAATTATAAGACCTAGTGTATCCCCATGGGGTGCACCGGTATTTTTTGTGAAGAAGAAAGACGGCAGCATGCGACTATGTATCGATTATCGTGAACTAAATAAGCTAACTATCAAGAATAAATATCAGTTGTCGTGGATCAATGATTTATTTGATCAACTGAAAGGAGCCATATAGTTTTCCAAGATAGACTTAAGGTCGGGATACCATCAATTGAAGATCAAGACTGAAGATATTCCTAAGACTGCTTTTCATACCAGATACGGACAT
This sequence comes from Apium graveolens, assembly GCF_009905375.1. Classification (NCBI taxonomy): domain Eukaryota; kingdom Viridiplantae; phylum Streptophyta; class Magnoliopsida; order Apiales; family Apiaceae; genus Apium; species Apium graveolens. The sequence continues at coordinate 33,307,612 of NC_133649.1, read as the reverse complement.
TATGAATTTCTCGTAATGATATTTGGTCTGACCAACGCACCTGCAGCGTTCATGGATTTAATGAACAGGGTATTCAAGAGGTACTTGGACAAGTTTGTGATTGTATTTATTGATGATATCTTGATTTACTCGAAGACGGAAGAAGAACATGCCGAGCTTTTAAGGATTGCTTTGGAAATTTTAAGAAAGGAACAGCTTTATGCATTTTTTTGGAAATGCAAATTTTGGTGGAAAGAAGTGCAATTTCAGGGCTATATCATCATCATGGAAGGAATTAAAGTTGATCCAGCCAAGACTGAAGCTGTATTGAATTGGGATTTCTTGGGAGAGGCCAAAGACACCGATAGAAGTCAGAAGTTTCTTGAGATTTGCAGATTATTACAGAAGATTTGTCAAAGAT